>NC_089537.1:105000-170000 GCF_963924715.1 Thunnus thynnus
GACAGAGAGAGAGACAGAGAGACAGGAAGAGAGACAGAGAGACAGAGAGACAGACAGAGAGACAGGCAGACAGAGAGACAGAGAGACAGACAGAGAGACAGGCAGACAGAGAGACAGGCAGACAGAGAGACAGACAGACAGGCAGACAGAGAGACAGAGAGACAGACAGACAGGCAGAGAGACAGAGAGAGAGACAGGAAGAGAGACAGAGAGATGGGCAGAGAGACAGGCAGACGGATCATTTAAACACAGACAGAGAGAGAGACAGGTTGTCAGAGAGCAGTGGCGAGCCGTGTCCCTGGACTCTGGGCCTTTGACCACATGTGGCAATAAAAAAATCAAACATAGCATAAAAAATAACAGCCAGAGTTCTGTCACATGAAGTTCAGCATATTAAAGGTTTCTTTGTCTTAACTGGCTTCACAGAGACAAAGATTCATGAAAACCCGTCACATAAAGCTGGCTATCATGACACCACTAAATATCATTATAATATAAATGACTAGGCAAATATTATGTTGTGAAAATATATGAAACAAGCAAATCACGAAGCAATCAAAGACTTTCTGCTTCCTTATGGCAGTTAAGCCTTCATGGAGAGTTTGGAGTTAGAATATATTTTTACTGCAGTGTACCTGTCAGATTCAGAATAAGGCAACAAAGTAAATTCATGTTTCTCATTCAGCAGAGAAACGGAGCTGGGAATTACTGAGTTAGTGAGTTACTGTTCGTTGTTGTTCTGTCATCTCTTTTTTGGGTTGCTTATCCACTAAATATTTGTGAATGTCTGGAAGATGTCAGGATATTGTCCCGCCCACAACTCAAGTAAATGTAATTGGCTAAGACAACTGTCAAATTCATTCCCACATTGACTTGAATTACCCAGAGGTTCGTTACAGCTACTGAAGGTCCTGGCAGAGGGGAGTCGCTGATTCACCCAGATACCATCGGAAGTAAAATTGTGATTGACCCGTTTCCCATTCCGTTATATTAACCCACTGTTCGCCAAGACATATTAGTCCAAGTTTATAACTATGATCTAGAGATTAAGGTATGGCAGGGGTACAGGGTAAGTTGGGGTAAGGAGGGTACAGCAGGATAGAGAGGGTACATGGGGGGAAGGGTAGGGTACCTCAGAGAAGGGGAGGGTATATTGAGAGGGGAGGGCATGTCAGGGTTGGGAGGGCATGTCAGGGTGAGGGCAGATACAGTACCAGGATCATAGTCTCCAAGCTCTGACTGGACAGTGTAAGAGCCAAGGATGGTATGAGTTGCAAATGAACAGGGAAGTCGACCAGAAACTATATCCTGTCTGAGCTGGAGACACAGGAAGTACCTGCAGACAGACAGACAGGAAGACATCACCTTCATCGGGTATATAAACACTACCACTAAGGTGAAAACATATTTGGCAGTGTTCAGCTTTGATTGACAGGTGAATGAGCCCTACCTGGTGATGTCCTCAGAGAGCTGGGCAGGGTCAGGAGGGTAAAACTTGACATTAAAGGAGAAGTTCCAGGGAACACCTTTGAGACAGATAGGAGGGAATCATTTCACACAGACAGTTAAACTTTAGCAACCAGGTAACCACATAACCAAGTAACCAGACAGACAGATGGGGTGGTGTTACTGACCTCTGACCTGCTTCTTCATCTCCTTCCCTGGATCCAACCAGTTCTACAAGACAGAAGTCAAAGGTCAGACAGACAGGCAGACAGACAGACAGGCAGACAGATAGATAGACAGACAGACAGACACCTTGTTGTTGTCGGCATCTCTGAAGGACAAAGCGAAGTAGTCTCTCTCCAGCAGGTTGACATGTTCACACACCTTCTCAAACAGCTGCAGACCACGTGCTCGTTTCTACATGAAGAACACAAATGTTTTGTTTTATTACATCAGTAAAAACTATTTTGTTAGAGTTAGGGTTATATGTATGAAATATGTAATGAGTTGATGATGAATGTGATATATGTCAGGGTATGGAGGGTAAGTCAGAGTAGGGAGGGTACGTCAGGATAGGGAGAATACATCAGGGTAAGGAGGGTAGGTTGGGGTAGGAAGGCTACATCAGAGCAGGTAGGGTACATCGGGGCAGGGAGTGTACATTGGGGTAAGGAGGGTACATCAGGGTAGGAAGGGTACATTGGAGTAAAGAGGTTATGTCACGGTAAGGAGAGCACGTTGGAGTAAGGTAGGTATGTCAGTATCTGGTTATCTTTTTTAACAATATGTTTATTGGGTTTTCATCTTGTATGCATGTATATTTGATATAGAACTGGGCGATATGACCAACATCTCATATCCCGATATAGGTCATTTCATATCCTGATAACGATACCTATCCCGATATAGCACATTTTAATTCAATGTATAAATAGTTGGTCCGTCCCCTCCATCTCCACCCGCCAGCATAAAGCCACCTCCGTTTGTGCTTTTACAGCATGCAGGTGTTCCGGTTTCAGGGGCGATGAGACTGACCAGGGGTCTCATTTATAATCGTTACGTATGCCCAAAACAGGGCCTGAAAGAGGTGTACCCTACTTCCCACGCAAAAGTCTTGATCTATAAAAACAAACTTGACAGGATAATGTGCGCACCTGTATGTAAACTCTGACCCATGCGTACGAACATTTTGGCAACAAGGGAAATCGACGACGCAGATGGTGAGGTGATGAATTGAAGCCAGATTGAATAGTAATCCTCTCACACATTTAATTTCACTTCATATCAAACATTAATTATAGATCCTCATTATGAAAAACATTCAAACGTCAAGCGCAAGTGACGAGGGCGGGTCCGATACGTTGACTCTCAACACTGATTGGCTAGGTGTCTAAAGACAGAGAGAGTGATTAGTGAAAGAGACACATGTACATCAATATTCATGAATGATTCTGCATCGACCATCTATGGTTGAAAGTGGGCGTGTGGAGGGCGGGATATGAGGCTGATCCCTGTGCGCACATTTCCAGGTGGACTGTGATTAATAAAGGTAAATATACATGCATTCGTGTGTACGCATGGTTTTATAAATCTGATTATTATTTGGCGCACACCATTTTTTATATATGAGACCCCAGAGCTGTAAACGCTGCTATGAGGGAGGACAAAGACGTTACTAGGACGAGGGGAAGACATTTCTCTTTGTTTTATAACATTAAAAGTTAAGTTAGACTTTTCTGTCTGCTTCCCGATTCATTTTAAAAAACACGAGAGAAAGCTATGGTCGAGTGAGCTCGAGAGTGAATGAAGAGAGGGAGCGCTGCTAGTGAGAAAGCCGTTGAATCAGATCAATAAAACATTTTTTTCGTATTGTTTTACGGCGGTTACGTTCTAAAGCACAAACACACCCACACACCTCCACTCATCACTGCAGCTGTAGCAGAGACTCTCACACTGAGCTGAAATTAAAAGAGCGCACATAAATTTGGCAAATAACATAAATAAAGACAGTTTCTACTGCGTCTTTTTAGTCACCATCTCACTGCTTCTTTCCTCTTCTCTTTCTCAGCGTGGGCGGGGCTTAACTTGGAGAGTTGATGACAACTAAACTCGTTCTCGTTATGTTACTGTAAGTGCAATAAAAGCTTCACATGTAAAAAGCCAAGAAGAGTAATCTGCACAAAAGATGGACAGACTCCAAATGATGGAAAATACTGCTGTAACGAGTGCGATTTGCGTCACAACGATATAAACGAAAAAGCATAATATAAAACTATAGAAATGTTTCTCTTGTCACACGATATATATCTTCATATCACACAGCCCTAATTTGATATATACATATAATACATGCACATAAACAAATAAATTATAATAAATGGTAAAGAAAAATACATACTCCTGATGAGTCCAATTGCATAACTTAAATAGTGAAATAGTAATAGTTTAAAATAAAAAAATAAATGAAAAATAACAATATAAATTTTTTTTTTAAAGGGTTACATCTGAAAAGAGCCACTTTGATGATATAGTCATCTCTTATATTGTTCTACATTCATCCGACTTCCCCAGACTCGACTAACAATAGGACAGATCCTTGTTCCTAATATACTGTATAAATATATATATATATTAACTAATATATATTAGATACTTTGAAATCTTTCTTGCTTGTCCTTGAGTACATATGTATTTTTTTCCAAAGGTTAGCAGAGAGACATTTCATGTCTACTATTAATCTACCATGTTGCTGCTATCAATGTTTTGTCTCTCTGGGTAGATGCCCAGAACAAAAAGCTTCCAAAGCTTTTAGTCCAACTTCTTCCCAAAATTTCTTTTTCTTGGACATAATTCCATATGCATGGACGAATGTTCCCTTGTTCTCCCTGCACTTGTTGCATAAGTCTGTTGGGGTTAAACTTTTTTAAACTTTTTTTTTCTGGTGTAATGTTTACTCTAATTAAGTCGTATTGCAGAAGTTTTAAATGTTTGTTAGAAGTTTTAAATGTTTGTTAGAAGTTTTAAATGTTTGTTAGAAGTATGAGTTCTATTGCATGCCCTACTCCACTTCTCATCTGGTTCCTCTTGTAGATTATCTTGCCAAGCATTCAATTTAAAATGTGATCCAATAATCAACAAGTCATACATTTCCAATATGATTACTTTTTCAAAGGGATTTTTAATTAGAACTTTCTCCAATGAGGATAAAGCAGGAATGGCCATGGATTGTTTTTGATTTGATCCAATAAAGCTCTTGAGCTCTAAAGGTCTTATAGGGGAAGCAAATCTTTTAATATTCTCATCCTCAGGACTAAAAATATCACTAATTTGTCTTACTCCCCTATCAGCCCATAGTTTAAAACCCTGATCAACCGCACCTGGCACAAAATAATTATTTCCCCAGAGCAGGTGTGTCTTTTAAGTATTTTTGTACCTCATACCATACAGCAATCATGTTTCTCACTACAGGATTGGATGTTCTCTTTTCAAGGTTATTAGGATTACCAGAGTAAATGAATGCCAGTAGCTGAAGCTTTACAGAGTGAGTCTTAATGTCTTTCCATGCTGGCAAGTTTTTTGTTGAGTAACAGTACGTCATAGTTCTCACTTGAGTTGGTAATACCACTGCAAATACCACGGTCGAGGCAGATGGCGTCCACCTAGAGTCCAGGTCTGCTTGAGGTTTCTTCCTGTTAAAGGAGAGTTTTTCCTGCTGCTGCTGGAGGAATGTTGGGTCTCTGTAAATTAAAGAGTTCAGTCTAGACCTGCTCTATGTGAAAAGAACCCTGAGATGACTTCTATTGTGATTTGGCACGATATAAATAAATTGATTTGACTTGATAAGTTCGGGTATTGTAGCCCTCCCGAGTCCTAAGATAGATGCAGACGGGACAAACAAAGTCTGGGACATCTATTTTTCCAGATAAAATTATTGAATGATGTCTTAAGTCTACAAAAGAGGTTCAGAGGAGGTGGCAAGGGAATATTTTGAAACAGATATAGATAAGAACAGATATAATAACTTGAGGGGGGGTATTCATTTTCAGTATGTTGATTCTGTCCATTTGGGAGATTGGAAGTGATGACCATCTACCTATTAACTCATAAATTGAAGTTGTGACAGGATTACAATTAGCTTGTACTAATTCTTCTAATCTGTGAGTAATTTTTATTCCTAAGTATGTAAAACTGTTAACTGTTTTAAAGTGGCTCACATGATTGGGTAGGTTGGTTTTCTCGACCAAATTAAACAACAAAATGGAGGATTTGGAGTTATTAATTTTGTAACCAGATACATTGCTAAATCTGTAAATGAGATCCATGAGAGCTGGGACAGATTTGCCCAGATTTTTAAGAAAAAGGATCATGTCATCCACATAAAGAGCTATGCAATGTTCAACTGGGCCTATACCCGTATCTGATATTAGTGCGTGATCTCTTACTGCAACTGCCAGAGGTTCGATTGTGATAGTAAAAAAAAAAAAGAGAGGAGATAATGGGCAACCCTTTCTACATCCTCTATTAATCTTAATTGGTTTGGATAGATTATTGTTAGTAACTGTTTCTGTACATGGCTCTTTATATAACAATTTCACCCAGTTACAAAACTTTTCCCCAAGCCCAAACCATTCAGGAGGTTCAAACGAGTATCCCTAACCCTAATGACAGGAAGTCTGTATCTGATGCCTCTCTCTGGGCATGTAATATGTTTAAAACCCCTCTTACGCTGTTAAACGCCTTACGGCCCTCAGTGAACCCATTTTGGTCTCTATTTATTATTCCTAGTAGTAGAATCACTCGTATTTTCAAATCTGAGTTTAAAAAATCTGACCAGTGATGTCATGTATAGCCGCATGTCATCATTCAACCGCTGGCTGTCGAGGTCCAGCAAACGATGTGGGCTTCATAGATAACTGGCAGACTTTCTGGGGAAGACCTGGTCTGATTAGGAGAGACGGCATACATCCCACTCTGGATGGAGCTGCTCTCATATCTAGAAATATGGCTGAGTTTATTAGTAAACCAAAACCATGACAACCCAGAGCTGAGACCAGGAAGCAGAGCTGCAGTCCTACACGCTTCTCTGCACCTCCATTAGAGCAGTTACCCACCCAAAACCACATAGAGACCACGTCTGTCCCCAAAACCACATAGAGACTGCGTCTGTCCCCCAAAACCACATAGAGACCGTGTCTGTCCCCAAAACCACATAGAGACCGCGTCAGTCCCCAAAACCACATAGAGACTGTGTCTGTCCCCCAAAACCACATAGAGACTGCGTCTGTCCCCAAAACCACATAGAGACTGCGTCTGTCCCCAAAACCACATAGAGACCGCGTCAGTCCCCAAAACCACATAGAGACTGTGTCTGTCCCCCAAAACCACATAGAGACCGTGTCTGTCCCCCAAAACCACATAGAGACAGTGTCTGTCCCCAAAACCACATAGAGACCGTGTCTGTCCCCCAAAACCACATAGAGACAGTGTCTGTCCCCAAAACCACATAGAGACAGTGTCTGTCCCCCAAAACCACATAGAGACAGTGTCTGTCCCCCAAAACCACATAGAGACTGTGTCTGTCCCCAAAACCACATAGAGACCGTGTCTGTCCCCCAAAACCACATAGAGACCGTGTCTGTCCCCCAAAACCACATAGAGACCGTGTCTGTCCCCCAAAACCACATAGAGACTGCGTCTGTCCCCCGACCACTTAAATCAATTAAATCTAAAATAAACAAAAGAGGAGTTATATATAAAAATCTAATAAAAATTAAAACCACTACTGCAATAGTACAACAAAATAAGAGAATTAAATGTGGACTCTTGAACATTAGATCTCTGTCATCTGAAGCCGTATTAGTAAACGATTTAATCTCAGATCATCATATTGATTGATTGTCTTACTGAAACCTGGCTGTGTCATGAAGAACATGTCAGTCTAAATGAATCCAGTCCCCCCAGTCATATTAATACTCACATTCCTCCAGACACTGGCCGAGGAGGAGGAGTCGCAGCCTCATTATCAACTCTAGACCTGAACTTCATTATAACTCATTAGAAAGTCTTGTTCTTAGTCTCTCAGCCAACCTGGAAAACTTTACAGCCAGTTCTATGTGTTCTAGTGAACCTTCCTCCTGGTCCGTACTCTGAACTCTGATCTGAATTCTCAGAGTTTTTATCAAACTTAGTCCTTAGTACAGATAAAGTAATTATAGTAGGTGATTTTAATATTCATGTGGACGTTGATAGTGACAGTCTCAGTACTGCATTTATCTCATTATTAGACTCAACTGGCTTCTCTCAGTGTGTAAATAATCCCACTCACTGTCTGAACCACACCCTCCACCTTGTTCTGACTTATGGGATCGAAATTGAACATTTAATAATTTTTCCACAAAATCCTATTTTATCAGATCATTACTTAATAACTATTGAATTCCTATTACTGGATTATACACCATTAGACAAAAATGTCCTCACTAGATGTCTCTCTGATAGTGTTGTAGATAAATTTAAGGAAGCAGTTCCATCAGTACTGAATTCACTGCCATGTCTCAATACTACAGAGGACTCTCATGTTAACTTTAGTTCCTCCCAAATTGATAATCTTGTTGATAGTGCTGCAGGCTCATTACGAATAACACTCGACTCCATCGCCCCCTTAAAAAGGAAGATAATAAAACATAAGAGGTTAGCTCCATGGTTTAACTCCCAAACCTGCAAATTAAAGCAAACATCATGAAAATATGAAAGGATATGGCGTTCCACCAAACTAGAAGAATCTCACTTAGTCTGGCAAGATAGTGTTAAAACATATAGGAAGGCCCTCTGTAATGCCAGAGCCGCCTATTACTCAGAATTAATAGAAGAGAATAAAAACAGCCCTAGGTTCCTTTTCAGCACTTTGGCTGACAAAGAGTCATAACTCTATTGATCCATGTATTCCTATAGCTCTCAGTAGTAACGACTTTATGAGCTTCTTTAATGATAAAATTCTAACTATTAGAGACAAAATTAACCATCTCCTGCCCTCAACAGGCACCGTTCTCTCCCCAAACACAGGAACCTTGGTAACGGCAGTAAATCCTGACATATATTTGGACAGTTTTTCTCCAGTAGACTTGTCTGAACTAACTTCAATGATTTGTTCAGCTAAACCATCAACCTGTCTCTTAGATCCCATCCCAACTAGGCTGCTTAAGGAAGTCTTACCCTTAGTGAGCACTTCTTTACTAGATATGATCAATCTGTCTTTAGTAACAGGCTATGTACCACAGTCCTTTAAAGTAGCTGTAATTAAACCTCTTCTTAAGAAGCCTACTCTTGATTCAGGTGTTTTAGCCAATTATAGACCTATATCTAACCTTCCATTTCTATCTAAGATCCTTGAGAAAGCAGTCTCTAATCAGTTATGTGACTTTCTACATAACAATAGTTTATTTGAGGATTTTCAGTCAGGATTTAGAGGCATCATAGCACAGAGACAGCACTGGTGAAAGTCACTAATGACCTCCTAACTGCATCGGACAAAGGATTTGTCTCTATACTTGTCCTGTTAGATCTTAGTGCTGCATTCGACACAATTGACCATCACATCTTATTGCAGAGACTGGAACATTTAATTGGCATTAAAGGAACTGCATTAATCTGGTTTAAATCCTATTTATCAGATTGATTTCAGTTTGTACATGTTAACGATGAATCTGGAGAAGAAGCCAAGTTAGTAAGAGAGAGTGAAACAGAACTTTTAATCAAGAATGGACATATTCTTACATGTTCATTCTTCATATGTTCCCAGACTGTGGCGACTGTGAAGCGCCGCTACGGGACAAAGCACAAATCTTTGGTGCAAACATATCCACTCAAATCTGAACTGAAGGGACAGAAAATAATATGCTTGATCAACCAGAATCCTGACACCTTTCAGATTTAAAATCCTGGCAGGACAAGCTGGAGCTCACTTTTCTCACTGAACAAGAGAAAGTGGGGCAGTGGGTGTTAAAGCCTTTCAAATGTTAAGATGTATTGAGATTTTTTATTATAAAATTGGTCGAGACTGTTAAGATGTGAAATGGAGTTAACAAAAAGAAGAAAAAGGGAAACTCAAGCGACACTTTTTATATCATTTTTCTAAAATTTAGCACTTTATTTTAAGATGCACATTTTTTATAAGCTCTCTGTTAAATATTGTATTTTTAAATACAGCCCTTATTTTACTTGAAAATAGAAAAGAACGTTTATTTATTATTAGAGTACTTATTATTTATAATCCCTCCAGTTCAACGTGAAAACTGACAATAAATATTGTTGAAATATTATTGAATTCTTTATGTGACAGTCAGTTGTTGACGACATACTAAACTACCAGGCACTGAGTCATAACACCAGTTAGACATCATGATGTTCTGGACCTTTACTTGAGGAGATTTTCTCTAACTGGTTCTAAGGAGTCGGCTGTTCTCTTTTTCTGGTAAGTACATTTTGTTTTAAGCCTGTTCTTCACTAGCCAAAATTAGCATTAGCATTAGCATTATCAAAGTTAATGTGAATTACTGATGCACTGTGTTAACCAAGCTAGCAGCTAATGCTAGCGTTAGGGTCAGCATCCAACAGGAGTCTGATATTTTAGGTTGCAGGCTTTTTGTGCGAGCTTTGCTTGACTTTCCTGGTACAGACGACATCAGAAACTTTTGGGAAACTTTTGGGAAGCTTTTGGAAACTTTGGGAATGATGCTGCTCGCTTTATTGTGGCTACGTATATAACAGGATTTACTGAAGTATAGCGGAGGGAAACCCACGACATCCTGCCCCGCCGCCATAGCATGTGGTTACCATTGGCCTCACTGAAAACACACACACCCCGTCTGTAACTGTCTCTACCTGTCTCACCTGTCTCTACCTGTCTCTACCTGTCTCTACTCATCTCACCTGTCTCTACTCATCTCACCTGTCTTTACTCATCTCACCTGTCTCTACTCATCTCACCTGTCTCTACCTGTCTCACCTGTCTCTACCTGTCTCTACTCATCTCACCTGTCTCTACCTGTCTCTACTCATCTCACCTGTCTTTACTCATCTCACCTGTCTCTACTCATCTCACCTGTCTCTACCTGTCTCACCTGTCTCTACCTGTCTCTACTCATCTCACCTGTCTCTACTCATCTCACCTGTCTCTACCTGTCTCACCTGTCTCTACCTGTCTCTACTCATCTCACCTGTCTCTACCTGTCTCACCTGTCTCTACTCATCTCACCTGTCTCTATTTGCTTCACCTGTCTCTACTCATCTCACCTGTCTCTACCTGTCTCACCTGTCTCTACTCATCTCACCTGTCTCTACTCATCTCACCTGTCTCTACCTGTCTCACCTGTCTCTACTCATCTCACCTGTCTCTATTTGCTTCACCTGTCTCTACTCATCTCACCTGTCTCTACCTGTCTCACCTGTCTCTACTCATCTCACCTGTCTCTACCTGTCTCACCTGTCTCTACTCATCTCACCTGTCTCTACTTGTCTTTACTCATCTCACCTGTCTCTAACGGTCTCTACCTGTCTCTATTTGTCTCTACTTGTCTCACTTGTCTCTACTTGTCTCACCTGTCTCACTTGTCTCTACCTGTCTCTACTCATCTCACCTGTCTCTACCTGTCTCACCTGTCTCTACTCATCTCACCTGTCTCTACCTGTCTCACCTGTCTCTACTCATCTCACCTGTCTCTACTTGTCTTTACTCATCTCACCTGTCTCTAACGGTCTCTACCTGTCTCTATTTGTCTCTACTTGTCTCACTTGTCTCTACTTGTCTCACCTGTCTCACTTGTCTCTACCTGTCTCTACTCATTTCACCTGTCTCTATTTGTCTCTACTTGTCTCACTTGTCTCTACTTGTCTCACCTGTCTCTACCTGTCTCTACTCATTTCACCTGTCTCTATTTGTCTATACTTGTCTCACTTGTCTCTACTTGTCTCACCTGTCTCTACTCATTTCACCTGTCTCTATTTGTCTCTACTTGTCTCACTTGTCTCTACCCGTCTCACCTGTCTCTACCTGTCTCACTTGTCTCTACCCGTCTCACCTGTCTCTACTTGTCTCACTTGTCTCTACTTGTCTCACCTGTCTCTACTCATTTCACCTGTCTCACTTGTCTCTACCCGTCTCACCTGTCTCTATTTGTCTCTACTTGTCTCACCTGTCTCACCTGTCTCTACTTGTCTCACTTGTCTCTACTTGTCTCACCTGTCTCTACTCATCTCACCCGTCTCACTTGTCTCTACCCGTCTCACCTGTCTCTACCTGTCTCACTTGTCTCTACCCGTCTCACCTGTCTCTACCTGTCTCACTTGTCTCTACCTGTCTCACCTGTCTCTACCTGTCTCACTTGTCTCTACTTGTCTCACCTGTCTCACCTGTCTCTACTTGTCTCACTTGTCTCTACTTGTCTCACCTGTCTCTACCTGTCTCACTTGTCTCTACCCGTCTCACCTGTCTCTACCTGTCTCACTTGTCTCTACCCGTCTCACCTGTCTCTACCTGTCTCACTTGTCTCTACCTGTCTCACCTGTCTCTACCTGTCTCACTTGTCTCTACTTGTCTCACCTGTCTCACCTGTCTCTACCTGTCTCACTTGTCTCTACTCATCTCACCTGTCTCTACCTGTCTCACCTGTCTCTACCTGTCTCACTTGTCTCTACTCATCTCACCTGTCTCTACTTGTCTTTACTCATCTCACCTGTCTCTAACGGTCTCTACCTGTCTCTATTTGTCTCTACTTGTCTCACTTGTCTCTACTTGTCTCACCTGTCTCACTTGTCTCTACCTGTCTCTACTCATTTCACCTGTCTCTATTTGTCTCTACTTGTCTCACTTGTCTCTACTTGTCTCACCTGTCTCACTTGTCTCTACCTGTCTCTACTCATTTCACCTGTCTCTATTTGTCTCTACTTGTCTCACCTGTCTCTACTCATTTCACCTGTCTCTATTTGTCTCTACTTGTCTCACCTGTCTCTACTTGTCTCACCTGTCTCTACTCATTTCACCTGTCTCTATTTGTCTCTACTTGTCTCACCTGTCTCTACTTGTCTCACCTGTCTCACTTGTCTCTACCTGTCTCTACTCATTTCACCTGTCTCTATTTGTCTCTACTTGTCTCACTTGTCTCTACTTGTCTCACCTGTCTCTACCTGTCTCTACTCATTTCACCTGTCTCTATTTGTCTCTACTTGTCTCACCTGTCTCTACTCATTTCACCTGTCTCTATTTGTCTCTACTTGTCTCACCTGTCTCTACTTGTCTCACCTGTCTCACTTGTCTCTACCTGTCTCTACTCATTTCACCTGTCTCTATTTGTCTCTACTTGTCTCACCTGTCTCTACTTGTCTCACCTGTCTCTACTTGTCTCACCTGTCTCACTTGTCTCTACCTGTCTCTACTCATTTCACCTGTCTCTATTTGTCTCTACTTGTCTCACTTGTCTCTACTTGTCTCACCTGTCTCTACTCATTTCACCTGTCTCTATTTGTCTCTACTTGTCTCACCTGTCTCTACTTGTCTCACCTGTCTCACTTGTCTCTACCTGTCTCTACTCATTTCACCTGTCTCTATTTGTCTCTACTTGTCTCACCTGTCTCTACTTGTCTCACCTGTCTCTACTTGTCTCACTTGTCTCTACTTGTCTCACCTGTCTCACTTGTCTCTACCTGTCTCTACTCATTTCACCTGTCTCTATTTGTCTCTACTTGTCTCACCTGTCTCTACTTGTCTCACCTGTCTCACTTGTCTCTACCTGTCTCTACTCATTTCACCTGTCTCTATTTGTCTCTACTTGTCTCACCTGTCTCTACTTGTCTCACCTGTCTCTACTCATTTCACCTGTCTCTATTTGTCTCTACTTGTCTCACTTGTCTCTACTTGTCTCACCTGTCTCACTTGTCTCTACCTGTCTCTACTCATTTCACCTGTCTCTATTTGTCTCTACTTGTCTCACTTGTCTCTACTTGTCTCACCTGTCTCACTTGTCTCTACCTGTCTCTACTCATTTCACCCGTCTCACTTGTCTCTACCCGTCTCACCTGTCTCTACTTGTCTCACTTGTCTCTACTTGTCTCACCTGTCTCACTTGTCTCTACCTGTCTCTACTCATTTCACCCGTCTCACTTGTCTCTACCCGTCTCACCTGTCTCTACCTGTCTCACTTGTCTCTACCCGTCTCACCTGTCTCTACCTGTCTCACTTGTCTCTACCCGTCTCACCTGTCTCTACTTGTCTCACTTGTCTCTACCCGTCTCACCTGTCTCTATTTGTCTCTACTTGTCTCACCCGTCTCACCTGTCTCTACCCGTCTCACTTGTCTCTACCCGTCTCACCTCCACAGTGCAGGTGAATAGCGAGCCGTCCAGCAGGGTCACTTTGGTCTGCATGGTCCTAAAGATCAGCGGGTTTCTGGCCGGAGAGCGAGCGATCCGACTGCTTGACGACAGGTGACTGGTCGAGTCCTCGCCCAGTGAGCTTTGAGCTTGGTTCTGGGACGGACCGCCTTCCCCTCCCTGAGGATGCAGGAAGTGATGTCACATTTCACTGCAGCAATAACTAATAATCTGCTTATTGATCATTCATTTCTTGATGTTTTTACCAGTTTAGGTGTGGAATGGGCAGCAGCTTCAGGGAAAGATTCTGCCTCTTTGGGCTGGGCCTCTTGCGGCTCACCTGGTTCTGTTGTCATGGTGATTCACCTGCAAGACAGTGATGACATGGTTACAATGGAGCTGCTGATTGGCTCCTGAGGTGAGAGAGCACACAGAGCTGGAAGCTGATTGGCTATCTAGGAAACATGCAAATGAACTGAAGGAATGACAGAAGAATGAAGGCGGAGACACAAACTGAAACAAAAACAACAGTGAACTCAAACTTCAGACTCGATCAGCTTCTCTGACACACGCCGTCAATCTGCAGCCAGTCTGTCACTACACTATATAGCATTATTTATATAAGCATTAGCGGTGCCACAGATGGAGATCTACTGAATAAACGAGTGGCCTCATCGACTGGAAGCTTTCTGTGATGGCAGCGGTTCACCTGTGAAGGTGAAGCAGCTGTTTCTGTGTCTTCTCTCCCTGTCGGCGCTCTGGAGTCACTTTCATTCCCTGAATCAACTGATGTCAGTCTTTAAGGTGCGTTCAGTGTGTTATACTTGATTTTCATTGACTTTGACTGCAGCCAGCAGAGAGAAGAAGAAGAGGAAGAAGAGGAAGAAGAAGAAATCTTGCTTTAAAAAAGCAGTAATGTGACTTTTATTGTTGGTTTGTTTGTAAATTTCAGAGTACTGGTCAGTATCTGATGATGTCATCAGCCTGAGCCCAGCCCCCTGGTTACCATCTGTTGACCCCTCCAGCTGTCAGGTGAATGGTTGCCATGGTAATGCAGGGAGGGGGGGTGGATTAGGGTGGAGAGACAATCAGATGTAATCTGCTTTTGACTCCACATCAGACTGATGATGATGATGATGAAGATGTGGGTCAAAGGGGGGGGGGGGGCAGACCCCCCCAAAGAAATCTTTGTGTCATCATGACATAAGCTGCTGCTGTTTAATGATAATTATTAACATTAATTAGTTATTGATTCCAATGATCAATTATTGATTATTATTAATTAAATAATCGGCTACATTTTGTTTTTATTCTGTTTATGATATTTTTAAAAAAATGTCTTTTCTTAAACATTTTATTCTTATTGTTTATGTTGTTTGAAGTAAAAGCAGCTGTAGTACTTTACTCTGCTGCAGGAGCTTCATATACAAAGATTTTATTAATAACATATAAATATAAATAAACCAGCTCCAACCTTAAAATATAGCTCACATGTGAATACACCCAGGATAATAGTGTTATTATTGTTGTTGTTGTTGTTATTATTATTATTGTTAAACAATAAACACACATATTAAGAAGATATTTCAGGGTTGATCTCTGGTCTTTGTGGCTGCGGATCAGATCATCCTGCAGCAGGAAACACCCTGCTGCAACACACACACACACACACACACACACACACACACACCACACACACACCACACACACACACACACACACCACACACACACACACACACACACACACCACACACACACACACACACACACACACACACACACACACACACACACAGAGCTGCAGTGTGATGAAGCAGAATGATGCTCTCTCTCTCTCTCTCTCTCTCTCTCTCTCTCTCTCTCTCTCTCTCTCTCTCGCTCTCTCTCTGCCAGCCAATCGGAATCGCGCGCCCTCTGATCATTGATCATAAACTGATCAGTTTTATCTGTCATCAATAACCTCAAACCATGAGCATCTCTTACCTGTCCTCGTGCAGGACGGTCGGCCTCTTCCTCCCGGTAACGGACGGAAGACTTTTTTCTTTTTAAATACGTCACTCTCTCTACGCGTCAAAGCACGGCGCGGTGACGTCACGACGCACGGCGCGGAGGCAGCTGTTGTCAGCTGTCGGCTGCTCTTCATCACACTAACGTGTCTCCTCGCTTCCTTCACGGTGAGGACGGAAGAGTTTAATCCACCAATCAGGAGAAAACTACTGATGACGTAGATAATATGTATATATATATATATGTAGAAATTACTAAGTAACAGTTTAAACTGTAAAGTTTTAACTTAAAACTATGTATAATAAATTAAAAAGTTTAACGTAAGTTACGTAATAATTTGATAGCTAGAAGGAAAACAGCTGATGACTGATCCAATATTTAAATACATTTGATTATCGATCTGCAGCAGCACAATTTAAATCTGTTACTGAACGAACAGAAATGACTTAAAGCAACAATAAAAGCAGCTGCAGAATATGTTTAAATAAAATATTTAGTTAGTGACAGACGCAGCTGTGTGACGTCATATGTTCCTGAAGAAGACGTACTGAAACAGAAGAAGAAGATAAGAAGCTTTTTGGCTCATGAGGAAAATAATAAAGTTACAAGAGTGTTTTTTATGATTGATTGATTCTTTTATTTTATGAATAAATATGATCAGCTGCTGTTGGTGCCGTTATTCCTGTTCCTGGTAGTTTTCCTGATCTGCTGTATTACAACAACAACCTGTCAGATCAGCTGACCAATCAATAACCAATAACCATTCAATAAACACATTTGATCAAAGGGGTGGATACACCTGTGGTTCCTCTGTCCTCGTCTCCTCCAGGAGCATTAAAGGGATTGGAAGATCCTCCATGATGGCGGTCAGGGAGGAGAGAAGGTCTCCTCTCCAGATCACATCATGAGTTATGTGTTTGTGTCCAGCTGCCTCTCAACGTATGACAGTGATGGACAGATGGATCATCCAAGCACCTGCCACGGATTTTTAGAAAGTGCCGCCCTTTTCCAGTTTCCATGGACGACTTCCTGAATGTTTCTGTGTAACAAACCACCTGCCGCATCAAGTTAGAGAGGACGTGAGGAAGCGTAAGTTAGCGTAATGAAAAACAGCTGATTAAAGATGAAGTCTATTAACTGCATCCACGTTTCCCTCACGAGCATCTCGACGTTTTAGAGCGGAAACGCAGAATCCATTGAAGCGACATCTGTTTCTGATGACGGCGACAGCTGATCGGCCGTCGATCACTTTAAAAGCTGTAGAGACTTGAGATGGACTTTGTGTCTGCACACATGTGCACTGTGACACTAATGAAGCCTCACAGTTATCACTGCAGCAGCTGTTTCCTGTTTAACAAAAACCTGCATTCTCTATTTATGCTGTGTTGGGTCACCAGCTGGCCACAAGTTTCAAGACTCAAAGAAACAAAGGGAGAAACTGTCCCCAGTCCTTGGTGGTTCCACTCATGGACCCAGATTAACAAAACTAGAGATCCCCTTCCTCTTTCACTTTCCCCTCACAGTTGCTGCTGCTCAGCTCTCTGGTTTCTCCTGCTCACAGCAGACACACACACAACCGCAGAGAACACGAGAGCCTGCATAAGACTCAGTGAACTATTGTTGTGATGGTAAGGTTATTGGAACGCCACACTGCTAAGTTAATGTTAGCATAGGTTATTGGAACGCCACACTGCTAAGTTAATGTTAGCATAGGTTATTGCATAGCCACACCGCTAAGTTAATGTTAGCATAGGTTATTGCATAGCCACACCGCTAAGTTAATGTTAGCATAGGTTATTGCATAGCCACACCGCTAAGTTAATGTTAGCATAGGTTAATGCATAGCCACACTGCTAAGCTAATGTTAGCATGCTTAACACATGTTACATCCAGTAACTCTGCCTTGCATGTAACTAACCTCTTCCTAACCAGCATCTTTAGCCTTCACCAGTTGGTCTTAAACAGAGAACCACAGTGAAGAGATTTAAAACACAACTTTGCTTCAGGTGGTTCAAGACACCACATGGTCTGATGGTCTAGCTTTTAGTCTCTGTGGTTCTCTTTGTCGGCCATATTGTTTGCATGCTGTGTGTGCTCCATCTTGCTGTTGATAATCATTAATTATTTCTGATAGCCAAACTTGTAGGCAAGGCCCAACAACTGTGTCCTGCTCAGTATTTATACTGCATACTGTGTACTGCAGTATTTATACTGCGTACTGTGTACTGCAGTATTTATACTGTGTACTGTGCCCTGCTCAGTATTTACACTGTGTACTATGTCCTGCTCAGTATTTATACTGTGTACTGTGTACTGCAGTATTTATACTGTGTACTGTGCCCTGCTCAGTATTTACACTGTGTACTATGTCCTGCTCAGTATTTATACTGTGTACTGTGTACTGCTCAGTATTTATACTGCAATAAGGGGGCCAGTAAAAGACTTTGGTTAAGGCTGCTCTTGTGTGTCCTCGCTGAGAGCAGAAATAAAAGCTTTGAGATGACCCTGAAATTGGTTCAAGTGAAGATGGAGGCGAGAAGGTCCGTCTGACATGAGGAAGGGGGGGTTGTGTGTGTGTGTGTGTGTGTGTGTGTGTGTGTGTGTGTGTGTGTGTGTGTGTGTGTGTGTGTGTGTGTGTGTGAACTCACCAGTGCATTGGATGGAGACAGGAGGTGATTCATCCCAAAAGAAGAAGAAGAAGAAGAAGAAGGCATTGTGTTAAAATAATAACATGAATATTTGAGTGTTTGTGTTTATATATTTCATCATCAGTTCTGTAGCCACACCTACCGGTGATGTCACTGTGACATCAGTGCAGCCAGGTGAGAAGTTTCATGTTTAACTTTATTTAAAGGTCCAGTGTGTAGAGTTTAGTAGCATCCAGCTGAACAGACTTGGCAGAAATGGAATATAATATTTATAAGTATGTTTTATTTAGTGTCTAACCACCTGAAAATAAGAATCGTTGTGTTTTCGTTTCCTTAGAATGAGCCCTTATATCTACAGAGGGGGCGGGTCCTCTTCCACGGAGCCGCCATGTTACAACGCCATGTTCCTACAGCAGCGCAGAATGGAAAAATTCTGCACACTGGACCTTTAATAAGTGATCATTGAAACAAACAAATTTTATCATCAGGCTGAAATGAAATCATTTAGTTTCAGCAAACAAAACTGTTCTGTGCTGAAAGTATTTATTTAAAATGAAGTGTTGGGTGATGCAGATCCTTCAGATCCTGCAGATCCTTCAGATCCTGCAGATCCTTCAGATCCTGCAGATCCACAACCTCAGCAGCAAAACTCACGTCAGCAGAATCATTTTCACAGTCATTAAGTTCAAATAAGATTCAGGACTGACAACCGTTTGACTTCTCTGCCATCAGACTTTCACCTCAGCATGTGGACGCATCGCCAGGAGGCGTCACCGATCACAGGACTGGTCAGGACGGATCAGAACGGATCAGGAAGGGTCGGAATGGATCAGGACGGGTCAGGACTTGTCAGGATGGACCAGGACAGATCAGGAAGGGTCGGGATGGATCAGGACTTGTCGGGTCGGATCAGGATGGGTCAGGACTTGTCAGGATGGACCAGGACAGATCAGGAGGGGTCGGGATGGATCAGGACTTGTCGGGTCGGATCAGGATGGGTCAGGACTTGTCGGGTCGAGTCAGGACTGGTCAGGACTTTTCAGGATGGATCAGGACAGATCAGGACTGGTCAGGACTTTTCAGGACTGGTCAGGACGGATCAGAACGGATCAGGAGGGGTCGGGATGGATCAGGACGGGTCAGGACTTTTCAGGACTGGTCAGGACAGGTCAGGACTGGTCAGGACTGATCAGGACTGGTCAGGACTTTTCAGGATGGATCAGGACGGGTCAGGACTGGTCAGGATGGATCAGGACTTTTCAGGACGGGTCTGGACGGCTCAGGACTGGTCAGGACGGGTCAGGACTGGTCGGGACGGGTCAGGACAGATCAGGACTGGTCAGGATGGATCAGGACAGGGCGGGATGGGTCAGGACTTGTCGAGATGGATCAGGACAGATCAGGAGGGGTCGGGATGGATCGGGACAGATCAGGACAGATCAGAACGGATCAGGAGGGGTCGGGACGGATCAGGACTTTTCAGGACTGGTCGGGACAGGTCAGGACTTTTCAGGACTGGTCAGGACAGGTCAGGACTGATCAGGACTGGTCAGGACTTTTCAGGATGGATCAGGACGGATCAGGACTGGTCAGGACTGGTCAGGATGGATCAGGACTTTTCAGGACGGGTCTGGATGGCTCAGGACTGGTCAGGACGGGTCAGGACTGGTCGGGACGGGTCAGGACTTGGGACGGGTCAGGACAGATCAGGACTGGTCAGGATGGATCAGGACAGGGCGGGATGGGTCAGGACTTGTCGAGATGGATCAGGACAGATCAGGAGGGGTCGGGACGGATCGGGACGGATCAGGACAGATCAGAACGGATCAGGAGGGGTCAGGACGGATCAGGACTTTTCAGGACTGGTCAGGACAGGTCAGGAGGGGTCGGGACGGATCGGGACAGATCAGGACAGATCAGGAGGGGTCGGGACGGATCGGGACAGATCAGGACAGATCAGAACGGATCAGGAGGGGTTGGGATGGATCAGGACTTTTCAGGACTGGTCAGGACAGGTCAGGACTGGTCGGGACAGGTCAGGACTTTTCAGGACTGGTCAGGACTTTTCAGGACTGGTCAGGACAGGTCAGGACAGGTCAGGACGGATCAGGACTGGTCAGGACTTTTCAGGATGGATCAGGACTGGTCAGGACTGGTCAGGACAGGTCAGGACTTTTCAGGACTGGTCAGGACAGGTCAGGACTGGTCAGGACGGATCAGAATGGATCAGGAGGGGTCAGGATGGATCAGGACGGGTCAGGACTTTTCAGGACAGGTCAGGAGTGGTCAGGACTGGTCAGGACAGATCAGAGCAGATCAGGAGGGGTCGGGATGGATCAGGACGGGTCAGGACTTGTCAGGATGGACCAGGACAGATCAGGAGGGGTCGGGACAGATCAGGACTTGTCGGGTCGGATCAGGACGGGTCAGGACTTATCGGGTTGAGTCAGGACTGGTCAGGATGGATCAGGACATGTCAGGATGGGTCAGGACTGGTCAGGACGGGTCAGGACGGATCAGGACTGGTCAGGACTTTTCAGGATGGATCAGGACGGATCAGGACTGGTCAGGACTGGTCAGGACGGATCAGGACTTTTCAGGACGGCTCAGGACTGGTCAGGACGGGTCAGGAGTTGTTGGGACGGGTCAGGACTGGTCAGGACAGGTCAGGACGGATCAGGACTTTTCAGGACGGGTCAGGACGGCTCAGGACAGGTTAGGACAGGTCAGGACGGGTCAGGACATATCAGGATTGGTCAGGATGGATCAGGACAGGGCGGGATGGGTCAGGACTTGTCGAGATGGATCAGGACGGATCAGGATGGATGAGGACTGGTCAGGACGGGTCAGGACTTGTTGGGACGGGTCAGGATGGGTCAGGACTGGTCAGGACGGATCAGGACGGATCAGGACTGGTCGGGACAGATCAGGACTTGTCAGGATGGATCAGAACGGATCGAGACGGATCAGGACAGATCGGATCATGTCAAGACGTGTCAGGACGTGTCAGGACTGGTCAGGACTTTTCAGGATGGATCAGGACAGATAAGGACGGGTCAGGATGGGTCAGGACTGGTCAGGACAGGTCAGGACAGATCAGGATGGATCAGAACTGGTCAGGATGGCTCAGGACGACTCAGGACTGGTCAGGATGGATCAGGGTTGGTCAGGATGGATCAGGACGGGTCAGGACGGATCAGAAAGGGTCAGGACAGGTCAGGACGGGTCAGGACAGATCAGGAGGGGTCAGGATGGGTCAGGACTGGTTGAGATGGATCAGGATTGGTCAGGATGGATCAGGACGGGTCAGGACAGATCAGGAGGGGTCAGGACAGGTCAGGACGGGTCAGGACTGGTTGGGACGGATCAGGACAGGTCAGAACAGGTCAGGACTGCCCCCCCCCCCCCAACCCAGACAGTTTGTGAGTCTTCAGTCAGCAGGGGTGTGCACAAAAAATATATAATATCCAATCCAATCAAATCAAATAAATAAAAAAAAGACACCAGATAAAATATACAAGGGGAACAGACATAAGAGACAAATTAAAGCATGAAATATCACATGCTACCTAAATGCCTGTTGGTGGTTTTTAGCTGCTTTTTAAGAATCAACAGTGTCAAGAGACCTCCAGCTTATTGGGAGGCTATTCCAAAGCTCAGCTGCTGCTGACTGGAGAATCTGATCTCCCTGAGTCCTAAAACATGCCTGAAGTACACTTAGAGTCGTGTAGAGCTCTATAAGTGAGCTCCAAAACTTTAAAATGAATTCTAAGATGAACTGGAAGCCAGTGCAGTGAGGTTAAAATAGGAGTAATATGTGACCATCCGTTGGACCGTTTTAAGAGCCTCGCAGCAACATTTTGGGCAGTTTGTAGGCGGTTTATGGAAGATTTATAAACGCTTAAGTAAGTAAAAAGAGAACCACAGCAGCTCAAACATGATTAGATAAAAGCATGTATTAACATCCCAATTTCATTTCTTGACACAGCAGACCTGAGTTTGGCTGTTTCTCAGGTGAAAGAAACATGATCAAATCAGCGTCTTAATGTGAGCATCAAACCTCATGAACTGGTCAAAAATCAGACCGAGAAGATGAGGATGAGGCATTGAGGTTCTGCCTGATCCATGAGAGAAGATTATCAAGACCAAGAATCAAGACTTCAGGTTTTTCTGCATTTAACTGCAGAAAATTATTTGCCATTATTATTTACCAAATTATTATTGATGAATTATAATTATTTGCCATCCATCACACATCAACTTTGATGTATTTTGCTTCCTTTAGTTCTGTCTAGTCTTTCACATCTATCAGATGTTAGTGTGACTCAGTAACATTTAGATTAATGTCTGAATCTTACATTAATGTCATTCAGGTGTCACTGAATGTAAAACATCAGTACTGATGTGTGTCAGATTCTGCAGCAGAAACCAGAAGTGTGTCTTTAAACTGAGACAGTGACGTGTGCATTTACTGAGCAGAAACCTCCAGGACTGACGCATGAAGTTAACATGAAGCAGGAGACTGCAGTTCCTTGAACAGCCACTTGAGGCTCCAAAAGTGAGTCAGTCCCCAAAGACGCTCATGTTAAAATGCCAACTTTACAGCAGAAATAAACATGTTTACAGCCTGGTACAACAAACACTTTTGGTCTCTGTAGCTAATTTCCACATTCATGACAACTGTACAGGGTGAATTTTTATATATCTCAGCCATTTAAATTTCAGTAAGGCTTAAATTTCATTCAGTTATCCATAATTAAGGACGTGGCTGCTTTGAGTGACAGGTGGGTGCCGTCACAGGCAAGTTGCTACCATGGCAACAACATTGGTTAGGTAACGTAACATTGGTGTAACTCCAGATTCACAGAGTTTAGCCGTAGCGTCGCTATTTCAGTGTGTTTTCAGTTCATGAAAGTTAATTGTAACATTTTGGTCCTAAAAAGTCTTGTTCAGTGTTTGGTTGTAATTAAAGATCCTCTACAGAGTCAATGTTCAGTTTTTCTGATAAGTACATTTTGTTTCAATGGTTTTCAGCCTATTTTTCACAGTGAAAATTACTATTAGCATTATCACAGTTAACCATAGACTGTAAATGCACAGTGTTACCCAAGCAAGCAGCTAACAGATAGCAGCTAGCGTTAGGGTCAACTCCACCCTCTCGTCCATATATGGTCACTTTTGGCTCCAAAAATCCCAGATGGCGACGGTCAAAATGCAAACTCGAGGCTTCAGAACAGGAGTCCACAAACCAACAGGTGACGTCAAAGCGACTACATTCGTTATTTTTTTACAATCTATGGCATTAACACATGTGACACAGCAACAGTAACTTTGTTAACAGGATCAGTCAGGATTTAAAGGTAATTCATTTTCTGTGTTCAGCTGTTAAACTGATTCATGCACTAAATGGAGTTTCAGTGTTTTAATTGCAGATGTGAACTTTTTAGCTGCCCAGCTGCTGAACCTGGGCCTCTTTCCTACTGGTCCATTTAAAGGGTCAAT
The DNA here is from genome assembly GCF_963924715.1 of Thunnus thynnus. Classification (NCBI taxonomy): domain Eukaryota; kingdom Metazoa; phylum Chordata; class Actinopteri; order Scombriformes; family Scombridae; genus Thunnus; species Thunnus thynnus. The sequence continues at coordinate 128,969 of NC_089537.1, forward strand.
TCACCCCTTTTTCCTCCCATAACTCCCATAAACATAATTTTCCTACCCAAAATATGATGACCATGATTGCCCTGGTGCATCTTGCACCATTAAAACTGGAACAAAAACAACTCATTTAAAAACTAATGAAAAGTAGTTAGTGATGATTGTTGAGTGTTTTTATGTCTTCAAAAATCTTTAAATGTCCTCACTAGAACCTCTCTGATGTTTCCCTGTAAGGTTTGTTCCAACAAACTCTCTAAATCACTGGTTTCAGCCTGATGAACGTCACCTGTTCATGAGGAGATTTCATCCTTAACATCATTGACGCCCCCTAAAATCTCCATATAAGGCCCTGTGTGAGTTTCATTCTCAGAAAAAAGAAGAATAAGAAACCAGCAGACACATTTCTCAGTATCAGTAGTCGTATTAGAGGAGCTGAAATAATCAGAAAATATGAATCCAGTGGGAACACTTTGACATGAAGTTAGATGCTAAAAACGTCTTTCTAAAGCAACGTGCTCCATGTCTAATATGAGAGGTGTCATGTAGTGGCAGTTCTCTTACCCCAGAAGAGGCCTGAGAACCAGTAGTCTGTTTCAGGAAGCAGGTTTAGTGAAAACTCTGAGTTTATTCACCCAGAGTTGAGGGAAACTCTGGGTTTTCAGTTTCAGAAAGAGAGCTAGCTTAAACTCTGGGTCAGTAACCATGGTAACTCAAACTCCAGGTGAGTTACCATGGTAACTGACTCTGTGAAGCTAACCTGCTGGCTGGCAGGTTTTCTCTCTGTTTCTTCTTCATTCATTCAGTCGTATCAAAGCTTGAAGCTCGTTCATTAGTGGAGCTTTACTTTCTGTCAGAATCTAAATCCTGGTTGGATATTAATTTGTTACTCAGGACTTTCTAAAGTTTTTATGCATCAATCATTTCTTTGAACAGCAATTCAAATATTCCACAGTGTGAATTGATCCTCAGCTCAGAATCAAACTCATGTCCGTCTGTTCATAACTCTGAGACTCTGACAGTTTGTTAGAGCAGCTGCTGGCCTCAAATCTTTATTACACATAATGTTTAATCTCAGTTTAAATTTAAACAATCTGTATGAAGCTTGAGATACGTGGGATCAATGAATAATGATCCCTATCAGTCTGTGACTGGTCCACTGATGGATCATCGTTCCTATAATATTGTAGATTATATGTTAATATTTCTGAGTGAGCAGCATCACTGAATGATGTTGAGCTGAGATACAAACAGACGTCTGAACATTTAAAATCTGCTGTATTTTAACCTCGACGCAAATCAGCAAACACATTATTATTGATCAGACTGTGAGCTACAGTCACGTCTCTGTGTCTTTGATCAATATATGTTTTAAATCTCTAACTATATTTTTCATCTTCAGTTGCTGCTTCCTGTGTTTTGTCCGTCAGATTAAAGCTGAACACATATATTTAAAATGTAATGTAGCTGCAGCCTGATACACAGATTCCACTTTATCATCATTAAGGAAATGTAAGTCTGATAAATAATCAATTAATGGACGACACTGAACAAAACTTTATTGACACTTTTCCAGCTCGGACTCAGACTCTTTTTAAAAGATAAACGTGCATCATCTGCATACACATGCATTAATATCTCTACGTCCACTTGATTCACACGGAGGCTCTGCCTTTTATTTACCTGTTGCCATGGTGACTCGTAGTATCGGAGCTCCATTGATGATGACTGTTTTCATTCATCATCATGAGTTGATTGAACTAACTCTCATCAGCTGTTCTGTCATCTCAGGTTCATCAGCTCAGAGTTCAGGTTAGTCAGAGTTTGATAAACCTGCTTTCTGAAACAGACCCGAACCAGTTCAACCGCGTAAAAACAGACCCGAACCAGTTCAACCGCGTAAAAACAGACCCGAACCAGTTCAACCGCGTAAAAAACAGACCCGAACCAGTTCAACCGCGTAAAAACAGACCCGAACCAGTTCAACCGCGTAAAAACAGACCCGAACCAGTTCAACCGCGTAAAAAACAGACCCGAACCAGTTCAACCGCGTAAAAACAGACCCGAACCAGTTCAACCGTGTAAAAACCAGACCCGAACCAGTTCAACCACATAAAAACAGACCCGAACCAGTTCAACCATGTAAAAAACAGACCCGAACCAGTTCAACTACATAAAAACAGACCCGAACCAGTTCAACTACATAAAAACAGACCCGAACCAGTTCAACCACGTAAAAACAGACCCAAACCAGTTCAACTATGTAAAAAACAGACCTGAACCAGTTCAACTACATAAAAACAGACCCGAACCAGTTCAACTATGTAAAAAACAGACCCGAACCAGTTCAACCACTTAAAAAACAGACCCGAACCAGTTCAACTATGCCCCCTAAAATCTCCATATAAGGCCCTGTGTGAGTTTCATTCTCAGAAAAAAGAAGAATAAGAAACCAGCAGACACATTTCTCAGTATCAGTAGTCGTATTAGAGGAGCTGAAATAATCAGAAAATATGAATCCAGTGGGAACACTTTGACATGAAGTTAGATGCTAAAAACGTCTTTCTAAAGCAACGTGCTCCATGTCTAATATGAGAGGTGTCATGTAGTGGCAGTTCTCTTACCCCAGAAGAGGCCTGAGAACCAGTAGTCTGTTTCAGGAAGCAGGTTTAGTGAAAACTCTGAGTTTATTCACCCAGAGTTGAGGGAAACTCTGGGTTTTCAGTTTCAGAAAGAGAGCTAGCTTAAACTCTGGGTCAGTAACCATGGTAACTCAAACTCCAGGTGAGTTACCATGGTAACTGACTCTGTGAAGCTAACCTGCTGGCTGGCAGGTTTTCTCTCTGTTTCTTCTTCATTCATTCAGTCGTATCAAAGCTTGAAGCTCGTTCATTAGTGGAGCTTTACTTTCTGTCAGAATCTAAATCCTGGTTGGATATTAATTTGTTACTCAGGACTTTCTAAAGTTTTTATGCATCAATCATTTCTTTGAACAGCAATTCAAATATTCCACAGTGTGAATTGATCCTCAGCTCAGAATCAAACTCATGTCCGTCTGTTCATAACTCTGAGACTCTGACAGTTTGTTAGAGCAGCTGCTGGCCTCAAATCTTTATTACACATAATGTTTAATCTCAGTTTAAATTTAAACAATCTGTATGAAGCTTGAGATACGTGGGATCAATGAATAATGATCCCTATCAGTCTGTGACTGGTCCACTGATGGATCATCGTTCCTATAATATTGTAGATTATATGTTAATATTTCTGAGTGAGCAGCATCACTGAATGATGTTGAGCTGAGATACAAACAGACGTCTGAACATTTAAAATCTGCTGTATTTTAGCCTCGACGCAAATCAGCAAACACATTATTATTGATCAGACTGTGAGCTACAGTCACGTCTCTGTGTCTTTGATCAATATATGTTTTAAATCTCTAACTATATTTTTCATCTTCAGTTGCTGCTTCCTGTGTTTTGTCCGTCAGATTAAAGCTGAACACATATATTTAAAATGTAATGTAGCTGCAGCCTGATACACAGATTCCACTTTATCATCATTAAGGAAATGTAAGTCTGATAAATAATCAATTAATGGACGACACTGAACAAAACTTTATTGACACTTTTCCAGCTCGGACTCAGACTCTTTTTAAAAGATAAACGTGCATCATCTGCATACACATGCATTAATATCTCTACGTCCACTTGATTCACACGGAGGCTCTGCCTTTTATTTACCTGTTGCCATGGTGACTCGTAGTATCGGAGCTCCATTGATGATGACTGTTTTCATTCATCATCATGAGTTGATTGAACTAACTCTCATCAGCTGTTCTGTCATCTCAGGTTCATCAGCTCAGAGTTCAGGTTAGTCAGAGTTTGATAAACCTGCTTTCTGAAACAGACCCGAACCAGTTCAACCGCGTAAAAACAGACCCGAACCAGTTCAACCGCGTAAAAACAGACCCGAACCAGTTCAACCGCGTAAAAAACAGACCCGAACCAGTTCAACCGCGTAAAAACAGACCCGAACCAGTTCAACCGCGTAAAAACAGACCCGAACCAGTTCAACCGCGTAAAAAACAGACCCGAACCAGTTCAACCGCATAAAAACAGACCCGAACCAGTTCAACCGTGTAAAAACCAGACCCGAACCAGTTCAACCACATAAAAACAGACCCGAACCAGTTCAACCATGTAAAAAACAGACCCGAACCAGTTCAACTACATAAAAACAGACCCGAACCAGTTCAACTACATAAAAACAGACCCGAACCAGTTCAACCACGTAAAAACAGACCCAAACCAGTTCAACTATGTAAAAAACAGACCTGAACCAGTTCAACTACATAAAAACAGACCCGAACCAGTTCAACTATGTAAAAAACAGACCCGAACCAGTTCAACCACTTAAAAAACAGACCCAAACCAGTTCAACTATGTAAAAAACAGACCCGAACCAGTTCAACCACTTAAAAAACAGATCCGAACCAGTTCAACCACATAAAAACAGACCCGAACCAGTTCAACTACGTAAAAAACAGACCCGAACCAGTTCAACCACTTAAAAAACAGACCCGAACCAGTTCAACTACATAAAAACAGACCCGAACCAGTTCAACCGCGTAAAAACAGACCCGAACCAGTTCAACCGTGTAAAAACCAGACCCGAACCAGTTCAACCACATAAAAACAGACCCGAACCAGTTCAACCATGTAAAAAACAGACCCGAACCAGTTCAACTACATAAAAACAGACCCGAACCAGTTCAACCACGTAAAAACAGACCCAAACCAGTTCAACTATGTAAAAAACAGACCTGAACCAGTTCAACTACATAAAAACAGACCCGAACCAGTTCAACTATGTAAAAAACAGACCCGAACCAGTTGAACCACTTAAAAAACAGACCCGAACCAGTTCAACTATGTAAAAAACAGACCCGAACCAGTTCAACCACTTAAAAAACAGATCCGAACCAGTTCAACCACATAAAAACAGACCCGAACCAGTTCAACTACGTAAAAAACAGACCCGAACCAGTTCAACCACTTAAAAAACAGACCCGAACCAGTTCAACTACATAAAAACAGACCCGAACCAGTTCAACTATGTAAAAAACAGACCCGAACCAGTTCAACTACATAAAAACAGACCCGAACCAGTTCAACTATGTAAAAAACAGACCCAAACCAGTTCAACTACATAAAAACAGACCCGAACCAGTTCAACTATGTAAAAAACAGACCCGAACCAGTTCAACCACGTAAAGACAGACCCGAACCAGTTCAACCACTTAAAAAACAGACCCGAACCAGTTCAACTATGTAAAAAACAGACCCGAACCAGTTCAACCACTTAAAAAACAGACCCGAACCAGTTCAACCACATAAAAACAGACCCGAACCAGTTCAACCATGTAAAAAACAGACCCGAACCAGTTCAACTACATAAAAAACAGACCCGAACCAGTTCAACCACTTAAAAAACAGACCCGAACCAGTTCAACTACATAAAAACAGACCCGAACCAGTTCAACCGCGTAAAAACAGACCCGAACTAGTTCAACTACATAAAAACAGACCCGAACCAGTTCAACCACTTAAAAAACAGACCCGAACCAGTTCAACTACATAAAAACAGACCCGAAACCAGTTCAACCATGTAAAAAACAGACCCGAACCAGTTCAACTACGTAAAAAACAGACCCGAACCAGTTCAACCACTTAAAAAACAGACCCGAACCAGTTCAACTATGTAAAAAACAGACCCGAACCAGTTCAACCGCGTAAAAACAGACCCGAACCAGTTCAACTACATAAAAACAGACCCGAACCAGTTCAACCACTTAAAAAACAGACCCGAACCAGTTCAACTACATAAAAACAGACCCGAACCAGTTCAACCACTTAAAAAACAGACCCGAACCAGTTCAACTACATAAAAACAGACCCGAACCAGTTCAACTACGTAAAAAACAGACCCGAACCAGTTCAACCATGTAAAAAACAGACCCGAACCAGTTCAACTACGTAAAAAACAGACCCGAACCAGTTCAACCATGTAAAAAACAGACCCGAACCAGTTCAACTACATAAAAACAGACCCGAACCAGTTCAACCACGTAAAAACAGACCCAAACCAGTTCAACTATGTAAAAAACAGACCTGAACCAGTTCAACTACATAAAAACAGACCCGAACCAGTTCAACTATGTAAAAAACAGACCCGAACCAGTTGAACCACTTAAAAAACAGACCCGAACCAGTTCAACTATGTAAAAAACAGACCCGAACCAGTTCAACCACTTAAAAAACAGATCCGAACCAGTTCAACCACATAAAAACAGACCCGAACCAGTTCAACTACGTAAAAAACAGACCCGAACCAGTTCAACCACTTAAAAAACAGACCCGAACCAGTTCAACTACATAAAAACAGACCCGAACCAGTTCAACTATGTAAAAATCAGACCCGAACCAGTTCAACTACATAAAAACAGACCCGAACCAGTTCAACTATGTAAAAAACAGACCCGAACCAGTTCAACCACGTAAAGACAGACCCGAACCAGTTCAACCACTTAAAAAACAGACCCGAACCAGTTCAACTATGTAAAAAACAGACCCGAACCAGTTCAACCACTTAAAAAACAGACCCGAACCAGTTCAACCACATAAAAACAGACCCGAACCAGTTCAACCATGTAAAAAACAGACCCGAACCAGTTCAACTACATAAAAAACAGACCCGAACCAGTTCAACCACTTAAAAAACAGACCCGAACCAGTTCAACTACATAAAAACAGACCCGAACCAGTTCAACCGCGTAAAAACAGACCCGAACTAGTTCAACTACATAAAAACAGACCCGAACCAGTTCAACCACTTAAAAAACAGACCCGAACCAGTTCAACTACATAAAAACAGACCCGAAACCAGTTCAACCATGTAAAAAACAGACCCGAACCAGTTCAACTACGTAAAAAACAGACCCGAACCAGTTCAACCACTTAAAAAACAGACCCGAACCAGTTCAACTATGTAAAAAACAGACCCGAACCAGTTCAACCGCGTAAAAACAGACCCGAACCAGTTCAACTACATAAAAACAGACCCGAACCAGTTCAACCACTTAAAAAACAGACCCGAACCAGTTCAACTACATAAAAACAGACCCGAAACCAGTTCAACCATGTAAAAAACAGACCCGAACCAGTTCAACTACGTAAAAAACAGACCCGAACCAGTTCAACCATGTAAAAAACAGACCCGAACCAGTTCAACTACGTAAAAAACAGACCCGAACCAGTTCAACTATGTAAAAAACAGACCCGAACCAGTTCAACCACTTGAAAAACAGACCCGAACCAGTTCAACCACATAAAAACAGACCCGAACCAGTTCAACCATGTAAAAAACAGACCCGAACCAGTTCAACTACATAAAAAACAGACCCGAACCAGTTCAACCACTTAAAAAACAATCCCGAACCAGTTCAACTACATAAAAACAGACCCGAACCAGTTCAACCGCGTAAAAACAGACCCGAACCAGTTCAACTACATAAAAACAGACCCGAACCAGTTCAACCACTTAAAAAACTGACCCGTACCAGTTCAACTACATAAAAACAGACCCGAACCAGTTCAACTACGTAAAAAACAGACCCGAACCAGTTCAACCATGTAAAAAACAGACCCGAACCAGTTCAACTGCGTAAAAAACAGACCCGAACCAGTTCAACTACATAAAAACAGACCCGAACCAGTTCAACTACGTAAAAAACAGACCCGAACCAGTTCAACCACGTAAAAACAGACCCGAACCAGTTCAACCATGTAAAAAACAGACCCGAACCAGTTCAACTACATAAAAACAGACCCGAACCAGTTCAACCACGTAAAAACAGACCCGAACCAGTTCAACCATGTAAAAACAGACCCGAACCAGTTCAACTATGTAAAAAACAGACCCGAACCAGTTCAACCACGTAAAAACAGACCCGAACCAGTTCAACCATGTAAAAAACAGACCCGAACCAGTTCAACTATGTAAAAAACAGACCCGAACCAGTTCAACCATATAAAAACAGACCCGAACCAGTTCAACTACATAAAAACAGACCCGAACCAGTTCAACCACGTAAAAACAGACCCGAACCAGTTCAACTATGTAAAAAACAGACCTGAACCAGTTCAACTACATAAAAACAGACCCGAACCAGTTCAACAATGTAAAAAACAGACCCGAACCAGTTCAACTATGTAAAAAACAGACCCGAACCAGTTCAACCACGTAAAAACAGACCCGAACCAGTTCAACCACTTAAAAAACAGACCCGAACCAGTTCAACTATGTAAAAAACAGACCCGAACCAGTTCAACCACTTAAAAACAGACCCGAACCAGTTCAACTATGTAAAAAACAGACCCGAACCAGTTCAACCACTTAAAAAACAGACCCGAACCAGTTCAACCACTTAAAAAACAGATCCGAACCAGTTCAACCACATAAAAACAGACCCGAACCAGTTCAACTACGTAAAAAACAGACCCGAACCAGTTCAACCACTTAAAAAACAGACCCGAACCAGTTCAACTACATAAAAACAGACCCGAACCAGTTCAACTATGTAAAAAACAGACCCGAACCAGTTCAACTACATAAAAACAGACCCGAACCAGTTCAACTATGTAAAAAACAGACCCGAACCAGTTCAACTACATAAAAACAGACCCGAACCAGTTCAACTATGTAAAAAACAGACCCGAACCAGTTCAACCACGTAAAGACAGACCCGAACCACTTCAACCACTTAAAAAACAGACCCGAACCAGTTCAACTATGTAAAAAACAGACCCGAACCAGTTCAACCACTTAAAAAACAGACCTGAACCAGTTCAACCACATAAAAACAGACCCGAACCAGTTCAACCATGTAAAAAACAGACCCGAACCAGTTCAACTACATAAAAAACAGACCCGAACCAGTTCAACCATGTAAAAAACAGACCCGAACCAGTTCAACTACGTAAAAAACAGACCCGAACCAGTTCAACCGCGTAAAAACAGACCCGAACTAGTTCAACTACATAAAAACAGACCCGAACCAGTTCAACCACTTAAAAAACAGACCCGAACCAGTTCAACTACATAAAAACAGACCCGAAACCAGTTCAACCATGTAAAAAACAGACCCGAACCAGTTCAACTACGTAAAAAACAGACCCGAACCAGTTCAACCACTTAAAAAACAGACCCGAACCAGTTCAACTATGTAAAAAACAGACCCGAACCAGTTCAACCACTTAAAAAACAGACCCGAACCAGTTCAACCACATAAAAACAGACCCGAACCAGTTCAACCATGTAAAAAACAGACCCGAACCAGTTCAACTACATAAAAAACAGACCCGAACCAGTTCAACCGCGTAAAAACAGACCCGAACCAGTTCAACTACATAAAAACAGACCCGAACCAGTTCAACCACTTAAAAAACAGACCCGAACCAGTTCAACTACATAAAAACAGACCCGAAACCAGTTCAACCATGTAAAAAACAGACCCGAACCAGTTCAACTACGTAAAAAACAGACCCGAACCAGTTCAACCATGTAAAAAACAGACCCGAACCAGTTCAACCACTTAAAAAACAATCCCGAACCAGTTCAACTACATAAAAACAGACCCGAACCAGTTCAACCGCGTAAAAACAGACCCGAACCAGTTCAACTACATAAAAACAGACCCGAACCAGTTCAACCACTTAAAAAACTGACCCGTACCAGTTCAACTACATAAAAACAGACCCGAACCAGTTCAACTACGTAAAAAACAGACCCGAACCAGTTCAACCATGTAAAAAACAGACCCGAACCAGTTCAACTGCGTAAAAAACAGACCCGAACCAGTTCAACTACATAAAAACAGACCCGAACCAGTTCAACTACGTAAAAAACAGACCCGAACCAGTTCAACCACGTAAAAACAGACCCGAACCAGTTCAACCATGTAAAAAACAGACCCGAACCAGTTCAACTACATAAAAACAGACCCGAACCAGTTCAACCATGTAAAAACAGACCCGAACCAGTTCAACTATGTAAAAAACAGACCCGAACCAGTTCAACCACGTAAAAACAGACCCGAACCAGTTCAACCATGTAAAAAACAGACCCGAACCAGTTCAACTATGTAAAAAACAGACCCGAACCAGTTCAACCATATAAAAACAGACCCGAACCAGTTCAACCACGTACAATACAAAAACAGACAAAACATTTTTACTTGGAGAAACAACCTCACAACGTCTCCTTAATAGTAACGAACACACACACACACACACACACACTGTGCAACATAACATGAAAGTGAACAGAGAGCTGCAGCTGTTCACTGCTGACAGAAACATCTGGCAGCAAGATGATGATGATGATGATGATGATGATGAAGACGTGAAAGTTTCAGGTCAGATGAGAGTTTAGAAAGAAAGTCGCAGGATCATTCAGAATAATTGTGTCAACATTTCACCGACTACACACACACGATGATGATGATGAAGAGCAGATAAGACGACATGTTTGACACAGACAACAACATGATGTCACTTTATACATTAGAGATGAGTTTTACCTGTGCAGGTGACCAGACGGCTCCCTGATGAAGATGAAGATGAGGATGAGATGAAGGCTGAATGCGTCCTCTGTGTCTGTCTGTTGTTCAGATGGATTATTGCTTTTTACTCTGACACATCAGGCCCCGCCCCCGCAGATTAACGCGCCCCCCCCCCCCCCCCCCCCCCCCCCCTCCCCCCCTCCGGGGCATCACTCAGTCATGATGCGTTCAGGGGCTGCAGTGCATTGTGGAGCTTGTAGTGGTGAGAGGTGATCAGTCAGCAGCTGTCCAGGTGTGACTCCTGCAGCTGACACGTGTTGTCCAATCAGAGGCTGAGAACAGCGGCTGGTTTTACTACAAACATGCACTGAACAGTTAATATCTGTTGTCGTGGAAACGGTTCTAAACAGGCAGACTGATGAGAGAAAACATCTGTTCACAGTGATGACACTGAGCATGCTCAGTATTGATCTGCACAGCCAACATGATTTAATGCTGTGTTCACTGGAGGTGGGAATTTCTGCTTTTACCACCTGATTGGTTGTAACAGAAACCAGTAAGTGCTGATGTTTTTATTATTTATGACCAGTCATCTTCACCTTTACTTATGTATATGATATATATATATATTAGGAATGTGCAGAGAGCCCAGTATTTGTATCTGTATCTGTTTTTAGTACACTTTTAATTTTAGAAAATTAAAGTATTAAAGTTAAAGTATAAATCACAACTGAGGACTTTTCTGTTTGCCGCCTTTTATTAAACCAAATTTGAGGGTTAATATTTAACACTGCACTGTAACTTTTATTCTCCTATTTTTTCTGTCTTATTCTTTTTTAGCTTCTTTTTATTTCCTAATTTAACACTTTTTTAATTGTCTTTAAATGTCTTTTTACTTGTGTTGCTTTTATATTCTGTCTTGATGCCTTTTATGCTCTATGTAAAGCACTTTGAATTGCTTTGTTGTTGAAATGTGTTATACAAATAAACTTGCCTTGCCTTGTTATGATAAGTGTTCATGAATAAACTATCTTATGAAGGAGGTCCCCACACCGGGTCTCCAACTGGAGTCTCCCAGATCAGAGACGACTGTGCTGACTACTGAGCTAAAACTTTACTCATCGCCTCATTGAATACAGACCTCTACTTATTTATACACCCATAACACAGTGACAGCACGGCGTGTAACGTGTAGAGAAACACCTCAAAGGTGATTTTTACTTTGCACTTTTCATTTCTTGTCTATTTTTTACAACCTAACTTTGTGGAAAGGAGAAGAGGAACAACAGGTTATGGAGAGTCTCTTGAGAGCACTTCATGTGTCAGTAGCTCAGCTTTATCTCTGGGGAACACCCCCAACTCCAGGACTGATGTCAAAATGAGGAAATGTGCGTCATGTAGCAGGTGGATGTGACTCCCCTCGTTGAGACCTGCTGATAGACGTCACAGCGGAGCAGAGGAGGGACACTGAGATAGTGATGTAACCGACCCGCGAGCTGATATCTGACATGTTTTTATTTTCTTCCCGAAAACAAATAAGTTAAAAATATTTGTATGAAACAAATATTTAAAAAAAAAACTCCACTATTTGTGCTTTGCCAAATAACGTATTTGTATTCAGGCACACTCCTAATGTATATATACCGTATGTGTACATACAGTATATGCAGTGATTAGTACCTGTAATATTAATGTATTTGTACATCATTGCATTTTCAGACGAGCTTTGAAGGTCACATGATGTAGAGTTAATATTTCATTTGTGTTTGTGATGTGATTATTACGTCCTGATACTTTACCTTGTTAATCTTAATATTTGTTATATATTTCCGATAGTTAGAAATAAATAAAATAAATAAACTCTGATATCAAAAGATTTACACACAAAAGAGCCATGACGACATCTCTCTGATATACACTTGTTTATTTATAATATAATGCAGATAAGATGAGATCAACAGTTAAATAAAACTAGAATTATGTCCAAACATGATTACATGAATTATAATATGTTTGATAAAACTGATTAATGATAATTAAAGGTGAAAGATCAATGACTGAAATAAACACTTGATAATAAAATAACTGTGACAGTTTAGTGATGAATCTTCCTGAAGACCTGAGAATAAAGCCAAAACAATACAATCAATCATCATATTGATCAGTGGAATCTTTCACATCCACATGTTCCTATTGACCAATAACAAAGTTTTATAAAGCACACAGATTAATTTCACTGTGACAATGTATTCAATTAATAAAATAATGTCATTGGTAAATGTGATGTGATGTTGGTGGATTTGTTTCCAAATCTTTTGATTGACAGGAAGTTCAGAAACAGAAAACCAAACGTTAAATCAGAAATAAATCAGAATGTTGCTGCTTTAATAACTCACGTCTACTGCAGCCGTGGATCCATAACCAACCTGAAGTCCAGCATGGAGAGGCCAGCATGTGGTCTGGACTCTGGAGGACCAACGACCTGAGAGGGAAGTGACGGCACATCTGGTCTTCAACCAGCTCCCGCCTACCTGAATTCCTCCCTCCCGACGCCACCGCAGCTGGACTCTTCTCCTCTGTAGTCCCCCGATGGTGGAACAATCCACAGAATCCTTCTCCATCTTTAAGAAAAAGCTAAAGATCCAGCTGTTTCACGAACATCTCCGCACCTGATGGACTGAAGAGAGAAAAAAATGAAATAAAATCAAATAAATCTGCTTCTATGCATCTCTCTGCGTTGCTTGCTGGCACCTACGACGTGGTCTGATTTCAAATGAAGAAAGAGGAAGGAGAACATTCAGCAGGTTGTTGTTCCTGGTTTCCACCACTAGATGGAGACAGAACATTACTGATGAACAAGAAGCTGCAACATCTGTTAGAAATGAAAATCTGAAAAACATCAGATTCCTACTGAGAAACATGTCTGAGTTCAGGTTATAAATAAACCAGAGTAATTATAAACTCTCACACTGAGAGAATCCAGGACCAAACTGGAGAAGAAGGTGTCTGTTTGACATCAGCAGTAATATTTTAACCACTGAATCACTTTTAATCTAATTTAATACCTTTTCATTTGTTCTGTGGTTCAGCCTTTCAAAAGCAAACAAAACTCCTGCTTCTAAAATCTTCATCAGGCAGTTTCATCAACATCATCATAACATTGTTGTTACACCACAATCATCATCATCTTCATCAATAACATCATCATCTTACTGAACATTTCTGACTTTGGTGACTCAGTAGAATAAAACAGTTTTTATAAAAACACACACTGCCTTTCACTTCAATCACATTTACTCTCTAAATGTTCCAGCTGTGGTTCTGAACTACATCTGGAACAAAAATAACGATAAAGCACAAAGCAGCAGGGTTCATTCAACACCAATGACAAGCTTCAGTTTATGACACAAACGAACTGTGAACAAATACTCCGAGAGCTCAGTGACAGAATTACAACACAATATTACACCAGTATTTACACAACGACAGCAGAGTCTGTAATGACATTCTGTACATTTTATAGACTGTATTGATTGATTGGAGAAAATAATCCATTGTCTCTGGTTCTTCCTCTGTTTCCTTGGTTCTAGACCATTTTAAGGACGAGTTCCTGCAACTAAATCTGGTCTCTGCTGAGGAGGTCTAAATCCAGGTTTAGGTACCTTTAGGGGTTAAAATCAGTGTTGTTTATTATGATTGGGCAGATGTGATGTAACTTTGACACAACTTATACTATTTATTTGTGATTGTATATATAATGTGTGAAGAGGCTGTGGACACTAACTGGGTTCACACACACACACACACACACACACACACACACACACACACACACACACTCAAATTCATGACATGGACACTAAATACATTTACCATTTCAATCATAATATTTTTATGTTTATGTGAGAGGTCAATTGATATTTACAAGATTGTTTATGCTTATTATTTTTGTATTGGTTATCAGGGACCCCACAATTTACTTGAGTATAATTCAATTTAATTCACTTAATAGATTAATTTAAAATTCTTTTCTCGGCAGGTTATGTTTATATTCCAAGATGCAGTGATCTGGCATGTTTTCCAGGATAAAGTGTTCATAATTTAATATTTTCTGGAGCATTAATCTGTGTTGTACGGTTTCCGCCACCAGGTTGTGTCTTTGAGTAAGATGAGAGTTTTGAAGCAGATGTAGTAGATGAGTGTTCAGTCACCAGTCTGCTGTGGTAGGTTGATCCCTACTGAGCTCCATTAATGCCTTTTGTAACTTCATTTTCATTTTTCAATATGTTCTAATACTTCTAGACGTCAGAGGGAAATATTGTACTTTTCCTGCAGTACATTTATCTGACAGATTAAACATTGAATTATAATACGTATATAAAGTCTGAGGCAGTGCTCTTGAATCAACTTGAATTATATTTTTTTGCTTTAAAACGACAACATTTATTATAATTCAACATTACAAGAAAATTGAAATGAACACAGATGAAGGAACACATGTTCCTGTGCTCACTGGGAGGACGGACACTGTGACAGATTTAAATGTGTTTGTTGATGCTGTTTCTTCATGTTGCTGAGCTGAACCATGCTGACTGGCTGCAGGGTGTTACCTCTACCTTTCTCCAAGTCTTCAAACATGAGTCAGCTGCTCGTAAACACTGAAACAGGTTTTTCCCGCTGTGTGTTCATACAGTTCATACTGTGGTGTCTTTCCTCTGCAGCTCACACACACCTAAAAACACTTGAATTAAAATGAATTCAGTCTGTTGCAGCTTCATATTAATGTCAGAATATGTTTACACAGAACCAGGACTTATTTAGAGGCATGTTAGTGAGGTGATCTGTTAGTGGTTGCAGCTCACCTGAGAGTCAGCGACTCACCCGAGAGACTGAGGCTCGCCCGAGAGTCTGAGGCTCACCCGAGAGTCTGAGGTTCACCTGAGAGTCTGAGGTTGACCCGTGAGTCTGAGGGTCACCCGAGAGTCTGAGGTTCACCCGAGAGTCTGAGGGTCACCCGAGAGTCTGAGGTTCACCCGAGAGTCTGAGGCTCACCCGAGAGTCTGAGGTTCACCCGAGAGTCTGAGGGTCACCCGAGAGTCTGAGGTTCACCCGTGAGTCTGAGGGTCACCCGAGAGTCTGAGGTTCACCCGAGAGTCTGAGGGTCACCCGAGAGTCTGAGGTTGACCCGAGAGTCTGAGGGTCACCCGAGAGTCTGAGGTTGACCCGTGAGTCTGAGGGTCACCCGAGAGTCAGCGACTCACCCGAGAGACCGAGGTTCACCCGAGAGACCGAGGCTCACTCGAGAGTCTGAGGTTCACCCGAGAGTCTGAGGTTCACTCGAGAGTCTGAGGTTCACCCGAGAGTCTGAGGGTCACCCGAGAGTCTGAGGTTCACCCGAGAGTCTGAGGGTCACCCGAGAGTCTGAGGTTCACCCGAGAGTCTGAGGGTCACCCGAGAGTCTGAGGTTGACCCGTGAGTCTGAGGGTCACCCAAGAGTCAGCGACTCACCCGAGAGACCGAGGTTCACCCGAGAGACCGAGGCTCACTCGAGAGTCTGAGGTTGACCCAAGAGACCGAGGTTCACCCGAGAGACCGAGGCTCACCTGAGAGTCTGAGGTTGACCCGAGAGTCTGAGGGTCACCCGAGAGTCTGAGGCTCATCCGAGAGTCTGAGGCTCACCCGAGAGACCGAGGTTCACCCCAGAGACTGAGGCTCACCCGTTAGTCATCAGCAGACATGTTCCTGCTGACCAAGGGTTAGGGTAACTAACCCTAACTAACCCTTAATAACCCTTAATAACCCTAACTAACACGTAATAACACGTAATAACCCTAACTAACCCGTAATAACCCTAACTAACCCTTAATAACCCTAACTAGCCCTTAATAACTCTAACTAGCCCCAACTAACCCTTGATAACCCCATCTAACCCTTAATAACCCTT
The DNA here is from genome assembly GCF_963924715.1 of Thunnus thynnus. Lineage (NCBI taxonomy): Eukaryota > Metazoa > Chordata > Actinopteri > Scombriformes > Scombridae > Thunnus > Thunnus thynnus. Next base: position 145,519 of record NC_089537.1, read on the forward strand.
AATAACCCCAACTAACCCTTAATAACCCTTAATAACCCCAACTAACCCTTAATAGCCCTAACTAACCCTTAATAGCCCTTAATAACCCTAACTAACCCTTAATAACTCTAACTAACCCTTAATAACTCTAACTAACCCTTAATAACCCCAACTAACCCTTAATAACCCTTAATAATCCTAACTAACCCTTAATAACCCTTAATAACTCTAACTAACCCTTAATAACTCTAACTAACCCTTAATAACTCTAACTAGCCCTTAATAACTCTAACTAACCCTTAATAACTCTAACTAACCCTTAATAACTCTAACTAGCCCTTAATAACTCTAACTAACCCTTAATAACCCCAACTAACCCTTAATAACTCTAACTAACCCTTAATAACCCCAACTAACCCTTAATAACTCTAACTAACCCTTAATAACCCCAACTAACCCTTAATAACTCTAACTAACCCTTAATAACCCCAACTAACCCTTAATAACTCTAACTAACCCTTAATAACTCTAACTAGCCCTTAATAACCCCAACTAACCCTAAAGGTAACTAATGGTGACTAATAATTGGCCAGTAGCGCCGCCTGGTGGCAGAACAACTGAACTGACTGTATACGGTCTGATGATGTCAGCACATGTTGTCTAAACACAATCTGCTAAACAAACACTGAACATCACGACTCTCCCTATAAACTTTATTGATCAGAACATCAGCAGTGAGACAGACCTGTATTATTGATCAGAATATGAGCAGTGAGACACACAAGCCATCACTAAGTGCAACTAATGATTATGCTCACTATCAATGAATCTGATCAGTTTATTTTATCTACAAGATCAGTTATCTGAAAGTAAATATTGAAACGTCCTGTTCTTCATTTTACTGTCACATGAAAAAAGAGCAGCAGCTGAGAAGATAAACGGATACTTTATTGATCCCAAAGTGAAATTAAAACTAACAACAAATAATTCATAATAATCAATTATCAGAACAGTTGCTGAGTCATTTCCTGTCGAGTGATTGACTCGTTGATTCATCTCTGGTGCAGGCATCATTGACGCGGACGGTTATACTTCTATTAATATAATAATTACTATAATGATTATACTTAAAGCTCAGAGTGAGTGACATCATGATGACGTCACACGGCTAGGTCCTGTGTACAGCATCAGGGCACGCGCCGCAGATCTGCGTACGTCACGTACTGTTGGACCATGTGACCAGCTCGTGCCCTCTCTCTGTGAGGCCCGAGCACAGGCGGAGGACGCATGCGCGAGAGGCAGTGATCCGTTTGGCCCGCGCCTGCGTGCCCTGCAGTGTCCGCGTGCCCTGTGCTCGTCCTCAGCAACAACAACAACAACAACCGGACAGAGTTTACCGGCCGCCGGTGCGCTGACCCCCCTCGAGGAGCACCCTGACACTGGGCCGTAGTGACGGTAAGTCCGCTCTCCGCTCTCCGGCCCCGCGCCCTTTCTCCCCGCACCGCCGCCGCCGTCTCCGCGGGATGGCTGCGCGCTCTCGAGCCGTTCATGGCCGCTCGAGCCTTCTCTCGTTCGTGTCGCCGCTGCTCGCGTGCCTGCGTGTCGGTCCCGGGGACGGCGGAGCGTAGCAGCCGGCACGCGGCCCCGCGGCCCGCTCACCGGCCGCCCGGTGCCGCTGCCGGTCCGCGGGGTCACTGGCGAGCGCTGGCGGCCGACAGAGAGCAGAGAAACGCCATTTTGTTTCAGCAGGCGGACTGTCCGCCATTTAACACAAACATAGTTTCATCTGACGTTAAAGCACCTGCCTCCGGTACACACCGACAGTTACAGTCACGTTACAGCTGCCGGTAAACACGGAAAACACACAGGGCAGCAGGGGTGCCGTTTATCTACGGTGTTTAATTATCATGTTAGCTACAGGCTAACGTTAGCCTTACAGGTGACCGTCTGAAGGCTCCGGTAAACCGTTATTCTCCCTGCTGCAGGTTCCGGTCTGATCCCGGTCTGAGGATCTAATCCAGTCGGTAACGTTAGCCCGGGACCCGGAGCCGCTGCGGTCTGAAGAGGACCGGAACTCGGTGTCGGTTAAGGGTCCGGGCTCAGGTTCACCCCGGACTGTGGAGGTTCACAGATGAACCCGGTCCCGTTGTGTCCGGTGCTGACAGTCGGTCTGCCGTCTGTCCTCCCGGTGAGAGCATCACGGTGCGTGCACACGCCCTGGCGCGCGTGTCCGCGGTACAAGAGGTACATGAACTGTGTGTGTGTGTGTGTGTGTGTGTGTGTGTGTGTGTGTGTGTGTGTGTGTTGGGGGGTTAAGATGCTCCACATTCCTCACGTGAACTCTGACGTCTCTTATCTTTCCCTCCTAAACAGGCTGTTGCATTTTTTTGAATTATTTCTCATAAAAGTGCGACTTCTTGTCGTAATATTCTGGGTTTCCTGGGATGTCAGTGGTTTTCCTGTCAGTGGTTTTCCTGTCAGTGGTCCTGATACTGGAGGATGAAAACCAGCATCATTATCAGCTTCATGTCAAACAATCATCAGAACCATGAATGAAACTGAATATTTATATCCAGTAAGAACAAAACAACACACAGGAGGAAAATCTAAAGACAGGCGTACAGATTATTGGTCTCAGAAGTTAAAAAACATATTAATGTTATTTTTCTGTTTGTGTTTTTGTATTTTTAGTTATTAAATTTCCAGTGAAGTTTATTGTTTCACTGCAGTGATTTAAACATCATGTCTTGTATTTGATATTTGAGGGATCATTGCAAAAATTGTGCGTGTGTATAAATATATACAGACGGGTGACAAATGAAAAGAAAACCTGGTCCAGGTCTGGATGCTGGACCCCTACAGTGAGGGGGTCTGGTCCAGGTCTGAATGCTGGACCCCTACAGTGAGGGGGTCTGGTCCAGGTCTGAATGCTGGACCCCTACAGTGAGGGGGTCTGGTCCAGGTCTGAATGCTGGACCCCTACAGTGAGGGGGTCTGGGGACTCTGTTATGCTGGCATGGTTTGGGGAAGGGTCACTGCTAATCAATACAAAGTAGTTGTGAGTGATCAGCTTTATCCTGATGGGAGTGGTCTCTTCCAGGATGAATCACATGTTACGACCTTCACAGTCACCTGATCTCAACCCAGCTGACGTGTTAGACAGCGCTCTGCATCATCATCATCATCATCACAACACCACATGAGGAAGATCTTTATGAACAATGATGTTCAGAGACTGTAGGATCAATAACAAGGCTGAGGAACAGCACCCTCCTCTGACATACATATATATATATATATGTATATATACACACACATATTCATCAATATATCAATGTCAGAATTCTTTTAGTCCCTAATATCAGTGTCAACATCGGCCCCACTAACCCAGTATCAGTCGGGCTCCAGTTCAGATTAATAATCAAGTAACATTAGTCACTTATTTCACAGCTTGGCTAGAGAGTTGTAATAGAGCTCCATATCGATTAGAAATAAGATGAAGTTTGTTTTTTTATTGGTACATTTCATTTAATGTTTGTGGAATTAAATTATAAACAGCTGGATTAAAAATCTCACATTCTTGTCCACAGAGTTATTTTGTTTAGAGTATTTCACATTGCGACCATAAAGCCAGCGACCAGATAGAAAGTTTTGCCTGTTGATCAGAAATATTTTAGAATATATACATACATGAAAACATAAGTGAAAATAGCTTGATTGTTTAGACAGACAGAATTCAGAAGAATAATAAATATTCAGTTTTAAGCTTTGCAGGATATACTCTATGTAAAAGTTTAAATGAGTCCTCTTTCATTTTATTGTTAAAACAATATTTTTCTAATATTCTCAGTGACTTTTTTATTTTGATTGAATTCTCTGGCACTTTATTATTTAAAGTACTGAATAAGATATGATGAAACGGTGATTAGAGAGGGGAATTATTAAGATTTTATTGATACCAAAGCCATTATCGGCTTATTGGTCCAATTCTTTATCAGTTCCCTTATCGATTGCTGATCAATTTTCTGTGTGGAAAAAAGGAGGCCTACACAGCGTTTCATGCCTTGCATGCTGATGATTATATGAAACATACCTGGTAGATAAGATAAATGGTCCACAAACAAAAGTTAATTGTGTTAATTAATGAATAAATTAATGTGAAAGCATCTTACAGTCTCCTGCCTGTATGAGAATAACAAACTGAGGGGAGGAGGAGGAGGAGGACTGCTCCTCTGTGTTATTAACATCATGTCTCCAGCAGTGAGCAGCCTCTCTGCTCTGCTGTGTTATTAACATCATGTCTCCAGCAGTGGAGAGCAGCCTCTCTGCTCCTCTGTGTTATTAACATCATGTCTCCAGCAGTGGAGAGCAGCCTCTCTGCTCTGCTGTGTTATTAACATCATGTCTCCAGCAGTGGAGAGCAGCCTCTCTGCTCTGCTGTGTTATTAACATCATGTCTCCAGCAGTGGGCAGCCTCTCTGCTCCTCTGTGTTATTAACATCATGTCTCCAGCAGTGGAGAGCAGCCTCTCTGCTCCACTGTGTTATTAACGTCATGTCTCCAGCAGTGAGCAGCCTCTCTGCTCCTCTGTGTTATTAACGTCATGTCTCCAGCAGTGAGCAGCCTCTCTGCTCCTCTGTGTTATTAACATCATGTCTCCAGCAGTGGAGAGTAGCCTCTCTGCTCCTCTGTGTTATTAACATCATGTCTCCAGCAGTGAGCAGCCTCTCTGCTCCTCTGTGTTATTAACATCATGTCTCCAGCAGTGGAGAGCAGCCTCTCTGCTCCTCTGTGTTATTAACATCATGTCTCCAGCAGTGGAGAGCAGCCTCTCTGCTCCTCTGTGTTATTAACGTCATGTCTCCAGCAGTGAGCAGCCTCTCTGCTCCGCTGTGTTATTAACATCATGTCTCCAGCAGTGAGCAGCCTCTCTGCTCCTCTGTGTTATTAACATCATGTCTCCAGCAGTGAGCAGCCTCTCTGCTGCTCCGTCAGCTCCGGGGAAAAACATCGCTGTCCAACACGCTGAGCGGCCGCAGGGTTTCTGAGGTGAAACAGACTGAGCACTGAGTTATTTTCTTCTTATTTTCTGTTTTCTTTTCTTTTTCTCACCTCAGAGTCGGTTTAGGTTGTTTAATGCAGCATTGTGCGTTATTCAGCCAGTCTCATTTGTCACTGCTGATCGCTGCTCTGCTCTGCTAACGTTAGTCTCTGAGCGATGGCGTAGAAAGTTCACAATATACTTCACGTTCGTCTTGCAAAGGTAATTATTTACTCATTAAATCAAAAAATGCTTACAACTGCTGCTTTTTTAAAAGATGAGTTTCAAAATAAACAAAGATAACTCTGGCACATGCGCTGTAGACCGGAGGCTGCACTGCCCTCACAGGTGAGTTCCACCTTTTTCGTTACGTCAACATCACGTCTGGGCATCGATATGTGGAACTGATGAGCTCAGAGGCGTACGATTCCAATGGACCGGACAATTGGGAACCGGTTTTTAACTGGAACCGGTTCTCGATTCCCTCACAGTGATACCAATAACCTGCAGCTCTTTTTAAGCAAAAGCAGAAAATCAAATTCAACAATGTGAAGAGTAAAAGATGTGGAAACACTAGAAATCATTTCCATATATAAATATTAAAAATAAGCTTGAAGTAGGTGTGAGTGATTATATGTGACTGTAGTACAGAGTGAGTATTTCTGCTTTGTAGTTGGATGATGAAGTGATAGAACAAGCGAACAGCTGATGTCTGACCAACATGTTGTATTTATACTGATGGGAGCTCGTTAACAGCAGGGATTATTTTCTTGATAAAAGACAACAGAGGGTTTGGTTTTTATTTCCAGCTGTCTCATGAATCAGAGTGTTGAGTATTGACCCTGTCAGCAATCACTTTTGGGATTAATTAATACAGTTAATGCACAATTAAGATGCAGCTAATCATGTTCATGTGTTTAGTGTTATAACTATCTCTCTGTTTGTCAGAGGAAACCCAGAGTGGAAGCCTGGAAACATATATATTATATATATATATATATATATATATATATTATATATGTATATATTTCTCTGTTTAACTCGTCACTTTATTGTAACACAGGACTTGTGTACACGTCAGGATCCTGTAGGAGTGATGACTCTATTTCCAGTGATCTGATTGGTCAGTGGTAGGACAGCTAACTTGCTCCAGAGCAGGTCAGCTGTTCAGCATAGGTTACCTTGGTGATTCATTTGGTTACCATGGTGATTTATCCTGGTTACAAGTGAGCCAGCTTTGTGATACCTGAAACCCTGAGTTAAGCCCAAAGTGACGTACTGACCTCACTTCATGGTGCAGATCTCACATCTACTCACTAGTATTGTGTGTGTATCAAAGCTGATATATCTGATTAAAAACACGTCAGTGAGTCTCACCGCTGCTCTGGGTCACATGTTCCTTCATCATGAAGAGTTTGGTCATGTTTGTTTGTTTAGAAACGGCTCCAAAGACTAATAACAGCATCATGTTTTTAGTCTCCAGAGAGCAGTCCTGTGTAAGGCAGACGCCACTGAGCATGTGCAGGAACGCTGTTCTGTTTACAGCTTCACCAGTTTGTTGTGCTGCAGATCACAACCTCTGACTTTGTACTGAAGTTGTTGAGAAATTAATGATGTAGGCTGAAGAAGAAAAATATATAAAATCACCAGAATGATCCTTTAAAGGGAATGTTTATGGAAACAGAGACTAAGTTCACAATCTGCCAGAACGTAATGAGTGGAGGTTTTGATCATTAAACGTTGATTGTTCATTATTTTCTGTTAATCCATGAGTAGTTTAATTGAGTAATTATTTTAGCAGCAGTAGGAGAGAAGACTAAACTGAGCACTGCCATCTCAGCAGGAGGAAGCGCTATCGCCTGGCCTGAGAAATATCACCTCTTATTGTGTTCTCATCTGTTAGATGATCTTCCTACAGAGCCTCAGGAAGCCCTGAAACATGATCTATTTTACCTTGACCTGAGTCTTCTCTGTGTTCAGATGGCGGAGACAGTGAAGTACGTGGACGACGAACATAAGAGCATCTTCCTGAAGCTGCTGAACGAGCAGCGACTGGAGGGCGAACACTGTGACATCGCTGTGGTGGTCGAAGACGTCAAGTTCCGCGCTCACCGCTGTGTGCTGGCGGCCTGCTCCAACTACTTCAAAAAACTCTTCAAAAAGCATGAGGTACTGTCCAAAACTGAGTACTTTAACATGTACTCTCTAAATACTTAAAAATATACTTTCTGGATACTTGAACATGTACTCTCTGAATACTTGATACTGTTTATGCAGGTCGACAACTCTTCTGTGATCGAGATCGACTTCATCCGGTCAGACATCTTTGAGGAGGTGTTGAACTACATGTACACCGCCAAGATCTCGGTCAAGAAGAGAGACGTCAACCTGATGATGTCATCAGGACAGATCCTGGGGATCCGCTTCCTGGATAAACTCTGCTCTCAGGTAACTAACACACAGGTAACACACACACAGGTAACACACACACAGGTAACACACACACAGGTAAAAATCCAAACACAGGTAACTAACACACAGGTAACACACACACAGGTAACTAATCCAAACACAGGTAACTAACACACAGGTAACACACACACAGGTAACTAATCCAAACACAGGTAACTAACACACAGGTAACACACACACAGGTAACTAATCCAAACACAGGTAACTAACACACAGGTAACACACACACAGGTAACTAATCCAAACACAGGTAACTAACACACAGGTAACACACACACAGGTAAATAATCCAAACACAGGTAACTAACACACAGGTAACACACACACAGGTAACTAATCCAAACACAGGTAACTAACACACAGGTAACACACACACAGGTAACTAATCCAAACACAGGTAACACACACACAGGTAACTAATCCAAACACAGGTAACTAACACACAGGTAACACACACACAGGTAAATAATCCAAACACAGGTAACTAACACACAGGTAACACACACACAGGTAACACACACACAGGTAACACACACACAGGTAACACACACACAGGTAAAAATCCAAACACAGGTAACTAACACACAGGTAACACACACACAGGTAACTAATCCAAACACAGGTAACACACACACAGGTAACACACACACAGGTAACTAATCCAAACACAGGTAACACACACACAGGTAACACACACACAGGTAACTAATCCAAACACAGGTAACACACACACAGGTAACATACACACAGGTAACACACACACAGGTAAATAATCCAAACACAGGTAACTAACACACAGGTAACACACACACAGGTAACACACACACAGGTAACTAATCCAAACACAGGTAACACACACGCAGGTAACACACACACAGGTAACACACACACAGGTGAATAATCCAAACACAGGTAACACACACACAGGTAACACACACACAGGTAAATAATCCAAACACAGGTAACACACACACAGGTAACACACACACAGGTAACACACACACACAGGTAACACACACACAGGTAACACACACACACAGGTAACACACACACAGGTAACACACACACAGGTAACACACACACACAGGTAACACACACACAGGTAACTAACACACAGGTAACACACACACAGGTAACACACACACAGGTAACTAACACACAGGTAACTAACACACAGGTAACACACACACAGGTAACACACACACAGGTAACTAATCCAAACACAGGTAACACACACACAGGTAACACACACACAGGTAACACACACACAGGTAACACATACACAGGTAACACACACACACAGGTAACACACACACACAGGTAACACACACACAGGTAACACATACACAGGTAACACACACACACAGGTAACACACACACAGGTAACACACACACAGGTAACTAACACACAGGTAACTAACACACAGGTAACACACACACAGGTAACACACACAGGTAACTAATCCAAACACAGGTAACACACACACAGGTAACACACACACAGGTAACACATACACAGGTAACACACACACACAGGTAACACACACACACAGGTAACACACACACAGGTAACACATACACAGGTAACACACACACACAGGTAACACACACACAGGTAACTAACACACAGGTAACTAACACACAGGTAACACACACAGGTAACTAATCCAAACACAGGTAACACACACACAGGTAACACACACACAGGTAACACACACATAGGTAACACACACACAGGTAACACACACACAGGTAACTAATCCAAACACAGGTAACACACACACAGGTAACACACACACAGGTAACTAATCCAAACACAGGTAACACACACACAGGTAACACACACACAGGTAACTAATCCAAACACAGGTAACACACACACAGGTAACACACACACAGGTAACACACACACAGGTAACTAACACACAGGTAACACACACACAGGTAACACACACACAGGTAACACACACACAGGTAACTAACACACAGGTAACACACACACAGGTAACACACACACAGGTAACTAATCCAAACACAGGTAACACACACACAGGTAACACACACACAGGTAACTAACACACAGGTAACTAATCCAAACACAGGTAACACACACACAGGTAAAGTTTGTGGCGTTCTCCTCAGGTTCAGTCTGAACACACTGATGTTTTACATCACTGTGTGACTTCAGCCTGTTGTTTACCTGTGTTAGTCAGACAGGTGAAGCTCCTTCTCCTGTGTGATGGTGCGTTCATGTTCCCTCAGAAACGAGACGTGTCATCAGAGGATAAAGAGAAGTTCCCCTATGACATCGTGAAGATGGCGCTGCCGCCTGAAGCTCAGCTGGCTGCTGACGCTGAGGTACACTGTTCGTTACTGACCAGTTAGTTTATTCTACATCGTTGTTATTATTATCAATATTACAACTGTGTGTTTGCAGGTGCTCGGTGAGCATGATGACACGCCCACCACTGATGACCTTGTTGAGGCCTCGGCCAATCAGGAGTTAGATAAGTCTCCTAGTGCGGCGCTGCGTGTCCAGGAAGCCATCCTGAAAGAACTGACCAATGAGGACATACATAAGGTACAAACACTCTCCATGTTTATCTTTATTATCTAGCTTCATGTTTCTGTCTTTACGTTAATCATCTTAATATTTACATTCTACTTCTACTAGATGTTTATCTTTAAACTCTTTATGTTTAATCTTTCTTTATCGTTAGACTACATCTATTTCTTTACTCTCTTTACCCGTTAATAAAATGCTCCCACTTCATTAGTGTCCAAGTACTAAAACTGGTCCTCACAAAGCTAGACGTACAAGAGAAGGTAAGCACCAGATGTGACTACACCTGTTTGTCCGCCAGGTGACGTGCTACGACCAGGATGTGGTGACAGAGATGGAGGCGGAGCCTAAAGAGCTGGGGGCGGAGCACCATGGCACCCAGACGCTGACATTTGCAGACAGTATGGGGGAGGTGAAGGACGAGCAGCCGCCCGGCTGGTCGACAGCGACGACCGACATGAAGTTTGAGTACCTGCTGTATGGACACCGAGAGCAGCTCGCCTGCCAGGTGTGTGGGAAGACCTTCCTGGATGAGACCAGACTCAGGTAATCTGATACACCTGGTCAACACACCTGACCTTCACACCTGACCTTCACACTTAACCCGCACACCTGACCTTCATACCTGACCTTCACACTTAACCCGCACACCTGACCTTCACACCTGACCTACACACCTGACCTACACACCTGACCTTCACACCTGAACTACACACCTGAACTACACACCTGACCTTCACACCTGAACTACACACCTGAACTACACACCTGACCTTCACACCTGACCTACACACCTGACCTTCATACCTGATCTTCACACCTGAACTACACACCTGAACTACACACCTGAACTACACACCTGAACTACCCACCTGACCTTCACACCTGACCTTCACACCTGACCTACACACCTGACCTTCACACCTGACCTTCACACCTGACCTTCATACCTGATCTTCACACCTGACCTACACACCTGAACTACACACCTGACCTTCACACCTGACCTACACACCTGAACTACACACCTGACCTTCACACCTGACCTTCACACCTGACCTACACACCTGAACTACACACCTGAACTACACACCTGACCTTCACACCTGACCTTCACACCTGACCTACACACCTGAACTTCACACCTGAACTACACACCTGAACTACACACCTGAACTACACACCTGACCTTCACACCTGAACTACACACCTGAACTACACACCTGACCTACACACCTGAACTACACACCTGAACTACATACCTGATCTTCACACCTGAACTACACACCTGAACTACACACCTGACCTTCACACCTGACCTACACACCTGAACTACACACCTGAACTACATACCTGACCTTCACACCTGACCTACACACCTGAACTACACACCTGAACTACACACCTGACCTTCACACCTGAACTACACACCTGAACTACACACCTGAACTACACACCTGACCTTCACACCTGAGCTACACACCTGAACTACACACCTGACCTTCACACCTGACTTACACACCTGAACTACACACCTGACCTTCACACCTGACTTACACACCTGAACTACACACCTGACCTTCACACCTGACCTACACACCTGATCTTCATACCTGATCTTCACACCTGAACTACACACCTGAACTACACACCTGAACTACACACCTGACCTTCACACCTGACCTTCACACCTGACCTACACACCTGACCTTCACACCTGAACTACACACCTGACCTTCACACCTGAACTACACACCTGAACTACACACCTGACCTACACACCTGGTCTGTGTCTGTCTTTAGGAAACATGAGAAGCTTCATTCAGCAGAGCGTCCCTTCGCCTGTGAGATCTGCACTAAAGCTTTCACCACCCACGCTCACCTGAAAGGTAGAGAAATCCCACCGCACCTGAACTCAGCTGTGTTCACCTGAGTGCTGATGTCATCAGATACTCATGTAGATTACTGCTCTCTCTGTAGATAAATGTGCTTTCACTGACGTAAAGTGTTTGACTCCGCCCTCACCTGTGTGTTACAGAACACCTGAAGATTCACACGGGCTTCAAGCCGTACAGGTGTGATGTTTGTGGGAAATCGTTCATTCGAGCTCCAGACCTGAAAAAACACGAACGAGTTCACAGCAACGAGCGGCCGTTCGCCTGTCAGATGTGTGAAAAGGTCTGTCTGTCTGTCTGCTAGCCTGTCTGTCTGCTAACCTGTCTGTCTGCTAACCTGTCTGTCTGCTAGCCTGTCTGTCTGCTAGCCTGTCTGTCTGCTAACTTGTCTGTCTGCTAGCCTGTCTGTCTGCTAACCTGTCTGTCTGCTAGCCTGTCTGTCTGCTAACCTGTCTGTCTGCTAACCTGTCTGTCTGCTAGCCTGTCTGTCTGCTAACCTGTCTGTCTGCTAGCCTGTCTGTCTGCTAACCTGTCTGTCTGCTAGCCTGTCTGTCTGCTAACTTGTCTGTCTGCTAACTTGTCTGTCTGCTAACCTGTCTGTCTCTCACCTGCCTCTCTCTCACCTGTCTATCTCTCACCTGCCTGTCTCTCACCTGTCTGTCTCTCACCTGTCTCTCACCTGTCTGTCTCTCACCTGTCTCTCACCTGTCTGTCTCTCACCTGCCTCTCTCTCACCTGTCTGTCTCTCACCCGTCTGTCTCTCACCTGTCTGTCTCTCACCTGTCTGTCTCTCACCTGTCTGTCTCTCACCTGTCTGCAGGCGTTTAAGCACAAGTCCCACCTGAAGGATCACGAGAGGAGACACAGAGGAGAGAAACCGTTCGTCTGTCCGTCCTGCACGAAGGCCTTCGCCAAGGTCCTGATACTACAAATACTACAAATACTACTACTGCTGATACTACAAATACTACTACTGCTGATACTACAAATACTACAAATACTACAAATACTACTACTGCTGATACTACAAATACTACAAATACTACAAATACTACTACTGCTGATACTACAAATACTACTACTGCTGATACTACAAATACTACAAATACTACTACTGCTGATACTACTAATACTACTACTGCTGATACTACAAATACTACAAATACTACTACTGCTGATACTACTAATACTACTACTGCTGATACTATGAATACTACTACTGCTGATACTACAAATACTACTACTGCTGATACTACAAATACTACAAATACTACGAATACTACTACTGCTGATACTACAAATACTACTACTGCTGATACTACAAATACTACAAATAATACTACTGCTGATACTACAAATACTACTACTACTAATACTACGAATACTACTACTGCTGATACTACAAATACTACTACTGCTGATACTACAAATACTACTACTGCTGATACTACGAATACTACTACTAATACTACTGCTGATACTACAAATACTACTACTACTAATACTACGAATACTAATACTATGAATACTACTACTGATTCTACAAATACTATGTATACTATTGCTGTGAATACTACTACTGCTGCTATTAATACTACTACTGATACTACTAATACTACTCATACTAATACTATGAGTACTACTGCTGCTGCCACCAATACTACTGCTGCTACTGCAAATAGTACCTATACTAATATTATGAATACTACTACTGTTGATACTACATATACTACAAATACTACTACTGCTGATACTACAAATACTACTACTGCTGATACTATGAATACTACTACTGCTGATACTACAAATACTACAAATACTACTACTGCTGATACTACAAATACTACTACTACTAATACTACGAATACTACTACTGCTGATACTACAAATACTACTACTGCTGCTACTACAAATACTACAAATACTACTACTGCTGATACTACAAATACTACTACTACTAATACTACGAATACTACTACTGCTGATACTACAAATACTACTACTGCTGATACTACAAATACTACTACTGCTGATACTACAAATACTACTACTACTAATACCACGAATACTACTGCTGATACTACTAATACTACTACTGCTGATACTACAAATACTACTACTACTAATACTACGAATACTAATACTATGAATACTACTACTGATTCTACAAATACTATGTATACTATTGCTGTGAATACTACTACTGCTGCTATTAATACTACTACTGATACTACTAATACTACTCATACTAATACTATGAGTACTACTGCTGCTGCCACCAATACTACTGCTGCTACTGCAAATAGTACCTATACTAATATTATGAATACTACTACTGTTGATACTACATATACTACGAATACTACCACTGCTGATACTACAAATACTACTACTGATACTACTAATACTACTACTGATGCTACAAATACTATGAATACTACTACTATGAATACTACTACTATGAATACTACTACTGTGAATACTACTACTGTGAATACTACTACTGCTGCTACTGCAAATCGTACCGATAGTAATACTACGAGTACTCAGGGTATTCGGGGTTTATCTGCCTCAGGAGGAAACGACGACGACATTTATTAATATAACAAAACGTCTTAATTAAACCTGATAGAGAATAAACAGAGACTAACGAGCCTTTAAAGGAGGAAGAACTGATTGTTTATAATATTTAGACAAACCTGACGTACAAACAATATATTATAGTGAAGTCACAACAACAACTAGATAACTGTAAACATTCAGACCACATGGCTTCAAATATAAATTCCATATAACTCTTCATAATATAAAATCAACCAATATGACTCTTTGTCTAATTAAACTATCAAAATATAATTTGACTAATATTTAAACAGTTTGACAGCAGTTCATGAACCAACCCGACGCCCGTCCTCTACCTGTACCTCTACCTCTACCTGTACCTCTACCTCTACCCTCTACCTGTACCTCTACCTCTACCTGTACCCTCTACCTCTACCTGTACCTCTACCTGTACCTCTACCTGTACCCTGTACCTCTACCTGTACCTCTACCTGTACCTCTACCTGTACCCTGTACCTCTACCTGTACCTCTACCTGTACCTCTACCTCTACCCTCTACCTGTACCTCTACCTGTACCTCTACCTCTACCCTCTACCTGTACCTCTACCTGTACCTCTACCTCTACCCTCTACCTGTACCTCTACCTGTACCTCTACCTCTACCTGTACCTCTACCTCTACCCTCTACCTGTACCTCTACCTGTACCTCTACCTCTACCCTCTACCTGTACCTCTACCTCTACCTGTACCTCTACCTCTACCCTCTACCTGTACCTCTACCTGTACCTCTACCTCTACCTGTACCTCTACCTCTACCCTCTACCTGTACCTCTACCTGTACCTCTACCTCTACCCTCTACCTGTACCTCTACCTCTACCTGTACCTCTACCTCTACCCTCTACCTGTACCTCTACCTGTACCTGTACCTCTACCTGTACCTCTACCTGTACCTCTACCTGTACCCTCTACCTCTACCTGTACCTCTACCTCTACCTCTACCTGTACCTCTACCTGTACCTCTACCTGTACCTGTACCTCTACCTGTACCTCTTCCTGTACCCTCTACCTCTACCTGTACCCTCTACCTCTACCTGTACCCTCTACCTCTACCTGTACCTCTACCTGTACCTCTACCTCTACCTGTACCTCTACCTGTACCTCTACCTCTACCTGTACCTCTACCTGTACCTGTACCTCTACCTGTACCTCTACCTGTACCTCTACCTGTACCTGTACCTTTACCTGTACCTCTACCTCTACCTGTACCTCTACCTCTACCTCTACCTGTACCTCTACCTGTACCTCTACCTGTACCTCTACCTCTACCTCTACCTGTACCTCTACCTCTACCTCTACCTGTACCTCTACCTCTACCTGTACCTGTACCTCTACCTCTACCTGTACCTCTACCTCTACCTCTACCTCTACCTGTACCTACCTATAACACAGCTATCACAATACATTACTCAAGCAATGTTATGACAAATACCATCATATGATTTACATATGATTAGACATTTAATTCACCCAAATTTCAGGTTTGGTTACAATAAGGGTTTAAATAGTGAATGTTGTTCAGGTTTGTGACGGGTCTGGCCATAAGCTGAACCTTTCTGTCCCAGTTCAGATGACTTCAAGGTCATTTAAATGCGTTTCAGTCGTTCATGTTGTCAGCCAGCTGGTTTTCCAAGAGTTCTGACACAGTGTTGGATTCTGGCCAGCGTCATGTTATCAGACCCCCACTTGGGTGAGAGGTCAGTTTGTGTGGGTCCAGGTGAGACCTTCACCTCATATCATGATACTAATACTACTGACACTGTTGCTGCTGATTGTAGTACTCTTATTGTGACTGTGTGTATTTGTACCCGTGGAGAGTTCAGTGTCACTCTGTACTTTCAGGCGTCTGATCTGAAGCGTCATGAGAACAACATGCACAGTGAGAGGAAGCAGCTGAACCCTTTACAGAGCGACACAGAAACACTGCAGGCCGCTGCCATGGCTGCTGAGGAGCAACATCTGGACAACATCAGCTGCTCCTAACACCTGGAGGACGTCAGCTGCTCCTAACACCTGAACAACGTCGGCCGCCCCCCAACACCTGAACAACGTCGGCAGCCCCCCAACGTCTGGACGACGTCGGCCGCCCCACAACGTCTGGACGACGTCGGCCACCCCCCCAACACCTGGAGGACGTCGGCAGCCCCCCAACACCTGGACGACGTCGGCAGCCCCCCCAACACCTGGACGACGTCGGCAGCCCCCAACGTCTGGACATCTGCCGCACCCTCACATCTGGACGTCAGCTGACTCTGATCAGTCTCAGTTTATTAATAAAAGTATTTTTCTGTATCTATATTGATTGTTTTTGTAAAGTCTGGTGTTTCTTTGCTGAATCAGTGAACATGAACTGACTCTAACATGAACTGATGACCTCAGCGATCATGTGATCAACACGTTAAACATGGACGCTTCTCCTCCGCCTTCATGTATGATTTGTAATTTTGTCTGTAAATGTTCAGGATGTTTTTCAGTCTGAACCAAACTGTACAGAAAACGGTCGATTTTGAAGCTGTTGGTTTGTGTTGTAAATAAAACTGTTGCTCTGTTCAGTTTAATGAGCAGAGCTGCTGCGTTTTAAACCTTTCATCTGTTTTTAATGATACTTTATAACTTTCACTGAACTACAGAAGCCCCGGGAGGACATGTTTATTCACAGGACTGTGAGTCCTGAACTAGAATGAACTAGAAAGTGCATTTCCTGTGGAAAATGTGTGCTAATGCAGACAGCTGAAATAAATTGCAAAGCATTGCTGAAAATGCAGAATTCTGCAGCAATTTTTTTAAATTTAAAAGATTTAAAATCCCGTAGTCCCACCGACAGGTGAAACTGTATCAGATGTTACAGACTTCAGCAGGGAATAAGTACGATGGTGGTGTTTTATTAACAGCCACAAGAACTTGTGTACCAAGTTTCATTTGATTAAAGACAACAGACTTGCAGAAATATGATGTTATAATGTTACAATAGCGCCCCCTGTGGGTAGAACTGTATCAAATGTTACACACTTGTGCAGTGCGGCTGTATAAACAACATTTCCAAATTTGTTTGAAGTCCAGTTCAGCATTGAAGAGTTTTGGTCTGTTGACGGCATCAGGCCTTCAGAAGTTTAGTAACCAGTTCCAGACAAACAGCAGTGATACCAGTATCACCTGTAAATATGGTCTGTACCAAGTCTGCTGAGGATTAGATGAAATATGCGCCAGGAGAAGCAAAAAACGTCTTCACCAATAAATCCAAAATGGCTGAAAATTTTTCCAGCAGAGTCAAACTCTTGGCTCTCATTGGATGAGACCCGCTGGAAAGGCAGCGGATTTCCTCCTCGCGGCTGTGACGTCACTGAGAGTATAAACACCGGAGGCCATCTTTGAACAGAGCTTCCAGCTGTTCACACAGCCGACAAAAGAAGTAACTCCGGCCGAACAATCCCGACCTCGCTGGACGAGCACGCTACCGGATCCAAAGAAGACCGCTGTGCGCTTTCCCACCTTTCCTGCAGGAGAGGATGGAGCATAACCTCTGTCCCCGCTCACCTTTAACTGAGTCGAGAGGACGGCCCCCCCGTCAGCATCTGAGCTGAGGAACTGATCCGGACCTGAAAGACGGACTGAAACACACCCTGCTCGCCTCCTTAAGTGACACAAGAGGCTGAAGTCTGGGCAGAGACGCGTTATTAAAGTGTTATTTTCAGCTTTATTGCTGTTTGTTGTGCAGTTAACGGACTGTGAGTTCGGTTGTTGCTGCTGAAAGTATTATTGTTGGTTGCTTTTTATTCTGGTTGCGTTTATCACACTGAACCGATCGGCTTCGTGTTCGCTGGACATCGTGTGTAGACCATCGGTTGCATTTTATTTATTGAAATCAGACCACAGCTGGCGAATAAAGACGTTTCCACACAACATCTGTGTGGAAATAAAAGCAACTTCCCCTCAGCTGAGATCTTCTGTTCTTTGGTGTTTTTCACCCTCTCGTCTCTACTGACCCACTTACTCATCAGGGACGTGCAGAGTCCAGTATTTGTATTTGTATCCGTATTTGTTGAGGCAGCAAAATTATTTGTGTTTGTATTTGAATAAAAGTGGAAAGAGGCTTAAAAACCCTGTTTTTGTTTTTATTAGAAAATTAAAGCGTTATAATAATAAGTGTTCATGAATAAACTACCTTATGAAGTTGGTCCCCACACCGGGTCTCCAACTAGTGTCTCCCAGATCAGAGACGACTGCTGACTACTGAGATAAAACTTTACTCATCACCTCCCTGCAGACAGACCTCTACCTGTTAATACACCTGTAACACACAGACAGACCTCTACCTGTTAATACACCTGTAACACACAGACAGACCTCTACCTGTTAATACACCTGTAACACACAGACAGACCTCTACCTGTTAATACACCTGTAACACACAGACAGACCTCTACCTGTTAATACACCTGTAACACACAGACAGACCTCTACCTGTTAATACACCGTAACACACAGACAGACCTCTACCTGTTAATACACCTGTAACACACAGACAGACCTCTACCTGTTAATACACCTGTAACACACAGACAGACCTCTACCTGTTAATACACCTGTAACACACAGACAGACCTCTACCTGTTAATACACCCGTAACACACAGACAGACCTCTACCTGTTAATACACCCGTAACACACAGACAGACCTCTACCTGTTAATACACCTGTAACACACAGACAGACCTCTACCTGTTAATACACCTGTAACACACAGACAGACCTCTACCTGTTAATACACCTGTAACACACAGACAGACCTCTACCTGTTAATACACCTGTAACACACAGACAGCAACAGCCTGGAACATGTAGAGAAGAACTTCAAAGTCGATTCTTGCTTTGCACTTTTCACTTTGTGCGTCATGCAGCAGGTGGATGTGACTCCCCTCACTGAGACCTGCTGACAGACGTCACAGCGGAGCAGAGGAGAGACACTGAGACAGTGATGTAATCGACCTGCGAGCTGGTATCCGCCATGTTTTTGACTTTTTTTTAATTTCTGAAAACAAATAATTTTAAAAATATTTCTGTGAAATAAATATTCATAAAAAAACACTATTTGTGCTTTGCCGAATATCGTATTTGTATTCGGGCGCACCCCTAATAGACACACACACGCACACACACTACTCTGTAGTCAGACGTGTTGCTAGGCAACAGAGATGCTCAGATTTGTCCAATGCCATTGTGATCGGAGGCAACATACACACATTCTTCTGTTTATAAACTGTTGTTTTTGCTTGTTTTACTGTAGTTGCATAATAGACGTTTATTAATTGAAGCTTTATTGATTTGTAATTGATCACAGTAATGTTAATAAAGTGTGATTGTGTGTATTCATACTGTGATAACAGCTTGCTGACGTTCAGAGTTCCTCCTGTAATGTTCTTGGATTAACAGCCTTCATCAGTCCCTGCCCTCATCATTATTCATTTCCATTAATAATTGTATTGATTTTCAATAATTAATAATTATCTTCAATAATTATTAATTATTGCTAATAAGCAAACCTGCTCCTAACTGAGTCCCAACAGGCTGAAGTCTGCAGAAGTAGAAGCAACCAAAAAACATTAATAAAGATTTGAATAGAACAAAAAATGTATTTAAATTGGTGCGTGCTGCTGGTCACGTGATCCACAGCTGGTCATGTGATCCACAGCTGGTCACGTGATCCACAGCTGGTCACGTGATCCACAGCTGGTCACGTGATCCACAGCTGGTCACGTGATCCACAGCTGCATCACATTGACAGCTGATATTTGAGCAGCTTATACTGACATGAATGTGAAACAAACACCATCAGCAGGTCTTTACGTCTTTAATATGAGCACAACATTTAATCAATAATCATTTATCGATCAGTTTATCAATAGAAACCAAAGTTTGACCTGAGAGGATTCAAAATAAACAGTTCATACAAAGAAAACTGTTCCTGTGTGTCAGGGTTTGATCAGCCAATCACAGCGAGGGTTAACACGGTAAACGTCCAATAGAAGACAGTCGGCATGGAGACGACGTTCACCTGAAACACGGAGACACACGTCTGAGTGTCACATGATGCTAAAACTACATGTGGAAAAGAACACGTGTGTTAATGACTCACAGATGTTTCCGCCGACTTCATACAGATGCTGAACAGGACTGCAGGTAGACACACACACACACACACACACACACACACACACACACACACACACACACACAGTAACACACACACACACACATACACACACAGTAACACACACACACACACACACACACACACATACACACACAGTAACACACACACACATACACACACACAGTAACACACACACAGTAAGACACACACACACACACACACAGTAACACACACACACACAGTAACACACACACACACACACACACACAGTAACACACACACACACAGTAACACACACACACACGTACACACACAGTAACACACACACACACACACACACACACACACACACACACACACAGTAACACACACACACACACATACACACACAGTAACACACACACACACACACACACACACATACACACACAGTAACACACACACACACACACACACACAGTAACACACACACACACACACACACAGTAACACACACACACACACACACACAGTAACACACACACAGTAACACACACACACACACACAGTAAGACACACACACACACACACACACAGTAACACACACACACACACACACAGTAACACACACACACACAGTGACACACACAGTAACACACACACAGTAACACACACACAGTAACACACACACACACACACAGTAACACACACACACACACACACACACACACAGTAACACACACACACAGTAACACACACACACAGTAACACACACACACACACACACACACACAGTAACACACACACACACACACACACACACAGTGACACACACACACACACACACACACAGTAACACACACACACACACACAGTAACACACACACAGTAACACACACACACACAGTAACACACACACACACAGTAACACACACACACACACAGACACACACACACACAGTAACACACACACAGTAACACACACACACACAGTAACACACACACACAGACACACACACACACAGAGGGAGAGAGAGGGAGACAATCAATGTTTACTGTGTGTGTTACTGTGTGTGTGTGTTACTGTGTGTGTGTGTGTGTGTGTACCTGTTCTCACACTCGAAGCGTGCAGTGATGTCTTTGGCTCTCGTCTGTCCGTCAAGTTGTATCGCCATGGAAACCTTGGTGTGCAGGGGGGCGTGAACCCGGATCACACCCTCACACAGCTCAGTGACCTACAAACACACACACACACACTGATGTCCTGTCCTGTTTCATCACGACAAGCCCCGCCTCCCACCTGTCCAAAGTGATGGACAGGTGGGAGGTGGGGCTTGTCGTGATGAAAGGGGTTCTAGAGATGAGAGTGAGTTCTCCTGTCTGTCTCACCTGGTTCCTGTCTGTCTCAACTGGTTCCTGTCTGTCTCACCTGGTTCCTGTCTGTCTCAACTGGTTCCTGTCTGTCTCACCTGGTTCCTGTCTGTCTCAACTGGTTCCTGTCTGTCTCACCTGGTTCCTGTCTCAACTGGTTCCTGTCTCAACTGGTTCCTGTCTGTCTCACCTGGTTCCTGTCTGTCTCACCTGGTTCCTGTCTCACCTGATTCCTGTCTGTCTCACCTGGTTCCTGTCTGTCTCACCTGGTTCCTGTCTCACCTGGTTCCTGTCTGTCTCACCTGGTTCCTGTCTGTCTCATCTGGTTCCTGTCTCACCTGGTTCCTGTCTGTCTCACCTGGTTCCTGTCTGTCTCACCTGGTTCCTGTCTGTCTCACCTTGTTCCTGTCTCACCTGGTTCCTGTCTGTCTCACCTGGTTCCTGTCTGTCTCATCTGGTTCCTGTCTCACCTGGTTCCTGTCTGTCTCACCTGGTTCCTGTCTGTCTCACCTGGTTCCTGTCTCACCTGGTTCCTGTCTGTCTCACCTGGTTCCTGTCTGTCTCAACTGGTTCCTGTCTGTCTCACCTGGTTCCTGTCTATCTCACCTTGTTCCTGTCTCACCTGGTTCCTGTCTGTCTCACCTGGTTCCTGTCTGTCTCACCTGGTTCCTGTCTGTCTCATCTGGTTCCTGTCTCACCTGGTTCCTGTCTGTCTCACCTGGTTCCTGTCTGTCTCACCTGGTTCCTGTCTCACCTGGTTCCTGTCTGTCTCACCTGGTTCCTGTCTGTCTCACCTGGTTCCTGTCTCACCTGGTTCCTGTCTGTCTCACCTGGTTCCTGTCTCACCTGGTTCCTGTCTGTCTCACCTGGTTCCTGTCTCATCTGGTTCCTGTCTGTCTCACCTGGTTCCTGTCTGTCTCACCTGGTTCCTGTCTGTCTCACCTTGTTCCTGTCTCACCTGGTTCCTGTCTATCTCACCGGGTTCCTGTCTGTCTCACCGGGTTCCTGTCTGTCTCACCTGGTTCCTGTCTGTCTCACCTGGTTCCTGTCTCACCTGGTTCCTGTCTGTCTCACCTGGTTCCTGTCTGTCTCACCTGGTTCCTGTCTGTCTCACCTTGTTCCTGTCTCACCTGGTTCCTGTCTATCTCACCGGGTTCCTGTCTGTCTCACCTGGTTCCTGTCTGTCTCACCGGGTTCCTGTCTGTCTCACCTGGTTCCTGTCTGTCTCACCTGGTTCCTGTCTCACCTGGTTCCTGTCTGTCTCACCTGGTTCCTGTCTGTCTCACCTGGTTCCTGTCTCACCTGGTTCCTGTCTGTCTCACCTGGTTCCTGTCTGTCTCACCTGGTTCCTGTCTCACCTGGTTCCTGTCTGTCTCACCTGGTTCCTGTCTGTCTCACCTGGTTCCTGTCTCACCGGGTTCCTGTCTGTCTCACCGGGTTCCTGTCTGTCTCACCTGGTTCCTGTCTCACCTGGTTCCTGTCTGTCTCACCTGGTTCCTGTCTGTCTCACCTGGTTCCTGTCTCACCTGGTTCCTGTCTGTCTCACCTGGTTCCTGTCTGTCTCACCTGGTTCCTGTCTCACCGGGTTCCTGTCTGTCTCACCGGGTTCCTGTCTGTCTCACCTGGTTCCTGTCTCACCTGGTTCCTGTCGTTTTTGTCGTTCTTCCTCCTCAGTAGTCGTCTTGTGGTCTTAGTGAGGCCCCGCTCTCTTTGATTGGACATCTGGTTCATCTGTCTCACTTGAGACAGCAGGAAGGTGGGAACCTACCACAGGAAACAGGAAGTGATGTCACAGAGATGCTAAGTGAGGCTGTGAAGGGGCAGGTGTGGTCTGACTCACGGTCCACAGCAGGTCCTGGTGTGTGATCATCAGTTGGACTAGATGAGCCCCTCTCACCGCCTCCTCCATCTCCGCCTGCTGTATGGCGACGGTGTGCTTGTTGCCACGGTGACGGCAGGCAAACAGGTTGGGCGCCAAGACCATGGAGACGTTCCAGAGAGTCATCCTGTTCTGGTCCTGATGAGAGACCACCTTACGCAGGAAGACCAGCAGAGCCTGTAACCATGGAAACAGGTTCAGGTTTGTCTGTAACCAAGGAAACAGTACCAGGTGTCTGTAACCATGGAAACAGAGCTGTAACCATCTAAACAGGTCCAGGTAGAGCTGTAACCATGGAAACAGAAACAGATTTAAGGTTGAAAGAACAAGTGAAGATTTAAAGTCACCAGCATCACTGCAGCAGTGATGTCACAGGTGTGACATCACTGCATCTGTGACATCACTGCTGCAGGTGAGAAGCAGCTGATATTAATGGCAGTGATGGTGGTTACACCTGTAACCAGAGTTCTGTGAGCTGTGATTTACTCTCAGTGTGTCTCTGTGGGACTCAGGAAGCAACAAGGACAACAGC
>NC_089537.1:180000-187500 GCF_963924715.1 Thunnus thynnus
CCATGGCGTAACCCCAGATTCACAGAGTTTAGCCGTCGCCATCTGTGTTCATGACAGTTATTTGTAACATTTTGGTCACTTAAAACAGTCGTGTTCAGCGTTTGGTTGAACTAAAAGATCCTTGAAGGAATCGGATGTTTTCATTTTGTTTTAATTGTTTTAAGCCTGTTTTTCTCTAGTGGAAATTAGCATTAGCATTAGCATTATCACAGTTAACCATAGACTGTAAAGGCACAGTGCTAACCAAGCTAGCAGCTAGCATTAGGGTCAGCTCCACCTTCTTGTCCAAATATGGTCACTTCTGGCTCCAAAATTCCAAGATGGCGACGGTCAAAATGCAAACTCGAGGTCCACAAACCAACGGGTGACGTCATGGCGGCAACGTCCAATATAATTTTTATATATTATTACATTATTTTTACAATCTATGTTTTCAACTCATGAAATGCTAATTTTCATACATTTAGTGTCAATGTGAGTATTAACACCAGCATCGATGTTTCATCACAGTATAACATATAATCAATATTATAGAAATGATGATTCATTAGTAATCAATCACATCACGAGTCATGGAGATAATTATTCATTGATCTTATGTGTCTAAAGCTTCATATTGATTGTTTAAATTAAACTGAGATTACAGATTATGTGCAACAAACATTTCAGGTGATTGATCCGCTCTGATGACCAGCAGGTGATTGATCCGCTCTGATGACCAGCAGGTGATTGATCCGCTCTGATAACCAGCAGGTGATTGATCGATGTGATCAGAGTCTCAGAGTTATGACAGAAGAATGTAAACGGTTTGAGGATGAATTCACGCTGTGGAATATTTGAATGTGAGAGAAAAAACGCTGTTCAAAGAAATGACTGATGTGCATAAAAGGAATAATGTTAAATGAAGTCCTGAGTAACTGGAATAGTAACTGGAATAGTAACTGGAACACAGCACTGGTCTACTGTGGTTTGAATGGAGAAATATCAATGAAACCTTGTTTCTGTTTTTATAAGCAAAGTAAAGGTTTTATAAATCTGACAGTGGGTTGAAACAGGTTTTTGCTTCGATGTCGCTAAATATTATTATTAATGTTTCCCTTTGTTCTCTCAGCCAGCTGTCTGTCTTCCTCTCAGTGATCAAACCAAACAACCAATCAAAGGTCACGGTCAGTATTCAAAGTGACCAATCAAAGGAGCGGACCGTCTATTCCATCCCGCCTCCAAAGTCTCAAAACTCAACTTGACAAGCGAGCGAGTGTTGAGCCGTTGTGAGTATCACAGCTCCGTGCTCGTGGGACCACATTTGTGCACGTGCACACGCTTGGTTTTCATGTGTGCGGGTTTTGAGACTAATTAAACGCCATATTTTAGGCTCAGGACAGACTAACCCACTTTCATTTCCAGCTGATGGGGACTCAGCTGGGTGGAGGGCGGGCAGGTATGGACGCTTTGCAAAGCATATGAAGTCTTTGTTTAATTGTTTATTTTACATTTAAAAGCCCATCATCCGAGTTACAAGACCCTGAGACCCTGTTAATGTCTGACCCCGCTGCACAGACACCATGACATCATCTTTATATTACAACCTTCTCTGTAAAAAGTGTTTTTTCTTAAGGTTACACATCATGGTGGCTCAGTGCATGGCACTGTTGCCTCACAGCAAGAAGGTCGTGTTCTCCCCATGTCTGCTCGTTTCCTCCCACCATCAACGTCATGTATGTTAGAGTTAATACTCCCCTGACCGCGGCACTGGAGCTGGTCCCACGGTGATCAATAAAGTACTTCTTCTTGTTCTTCTCATTAAACTACAAGTATACAGTATATACCCGTAGATACTATATATATATATATATATATATATATATATATATATACTGTATACTGTATATATATATATATACATGTGTGTGTGCGTGTGTTTGTGTTTCCCACCACAGTGAAGATGTCACGGACGTCTCTGATTGGCTGCCTGTTTCTCCTCTTCAGCGTCTCGTTGTAGTTGTCCAGTCTCCTCCTCACCGTGGCGACCTGTTGCTGTGTCAACGTTGACAGCAGCGCCTCGGCCGGTGGCGACGGCTCCTCTGATGACGAGCCCGTCACCAGGGAGGATAACCCCGCCTCCGTTAGCCACGCCTCCTCCAGCTCCACCTCTGCAGTTAAACAGAGAGGTGGAAGTCAGAGGGAAAGACGACGTCTCACTCTGCTGTCAGTTTGTCTTACCGTCCATACTCTTTCTCTCTTCTTCCTCCTCCTCTTCCTCCCCCTCCTCCTCCTCGATGCTCTGCACTTCTTTCCAGAAGGTCTCCATGGCAACGTGTTGGGGGTCAGAGGTGTGATGGGATGGATACGTGGTGGAGGAGGTGGCGGGTGGAGACGACAACATCCTGCAGAGACAGACATGGATCCTATCAGCCAATCAGAGACTGTTTCTGAGTGATTAAACCAGTGTTGCCAATTTAGCGACTTTGTCGCTAGATGTAGCAACTTTTCAGACCTCTTTAGCAACTTTTTCTCAAAAAAGCAGCTAGCAACTTATCTAGCGACTTTCTGGACAGACTTTAACTCGTCTCCTTGAAGGGAGTCGCCAGTATTTCTCAGTGAACGAGGCTGATGTGTCTCTCTGGACTGATTCAGTGGACCAATCATCAGCCAGAGGCGTGAATCAGCTGTGAATGTGTGAAGTTAACGTTTGTCATAATAGTCAGTTAACAATAGTGAATTTATTGCAGTGTGTGATCATCTCTCTATTCATGATACTTCAGTTAAAGTTGATACGACCTGCATGAATATTATTATTAGAGGCAGATTTAGATGCTTGAAAAGAAAAATAGCTAACGAAGCTAACGAAGCTAACGAAGCTAACGAAGCTAACTCCAACGCTGACACTGTATCCAGTTCTCTTTATCATCCATGACTCAAGAAGTGGAGATGCGTCGTCCA
Organism: Thunnus thynnus; assembly: GCF_963924715.1. NCBI lineage: Eukaryota > Metazoa > Chordata > Actinopteri > Scombriformes > Scombridae > Thunnus > Thunnus thynnus. Next base: position 182,941 of record NC_089537.1, read on the forward strand.
TCTTTATGTACAGTCTATGGATTCAGTATATCAGCTGTGCCTGTTCGGTGCAGCACTCTGGTAGGTGTCCCTTTGAGTTTTGAAGTGTTTTACCATCTGTTTGATATACTCTGGGTCCTCCTCCACGTGTGGAGCCTCCTGTGTGGGTGTTGTGCAGTAATCAGCCAGGCTGACGTTATGTGTCTGTTTGGTGGCGGGTTCATTCATTTAATCTGTTTTCTTGTTACTTTCTTTTTGTTACGTGCCAGTCCTGCATGACACTCTTTGCTAAATAAAATAGACGTGTTATTAACTAAGTTTAATAATATACATCATTGTAGCTGCCACACGGCACTAATATAGTGAATTTAACACGTGTTCTCTGCTTTTGTTCGAGTGCTGTAGGGCCGATGGCGAGCATGGCGTCCAGGTGATAGAGGTCCTTACCTGTGCTTCACACCCCCAGTATTGTGTTTGTTGGTTTGTATTTGTGTGTGTGTGTGTGTGTGAGAGAGAGAGAGAGAGAGAGAGAGAGGAAGTCAGCTTCTTCCAGTGTATTGATCAGTGTATTGTGGGGGTTGGGGGAGGGGGACCTTGGTCTAATGGTTTTAGTTCCCCAGGGAGGACAGAGTGGGGTGCACAGGCTAGCGCTAGCTGCTGCTGTGAGTCCATTAGGAGGAAATAGATGGTGTCAGCCAATCAGAGCGTCAGCAGTAAGTGTCTTCACTTAGTTATCTGAGCTGCAGGACGGCCGACTGTCAGCTCACTTTACTGCAGTTTAAGTTATTTTAACAGTTTTTACTTTAACATGCTGCTCATATTCTGAGCTGTCACAGTATTTCCTCATAATTAGTCTCATCAGTCACAGATGAACATGTGATTAATCCTTAATGAAGCTTTCAGACAGCAGAGAGACTTTATTCTCTAGTTTTTATACTTCAGTCACACTAAACAGTGGTGCAATGTTACATTAAACAGGATCGCATCATGATGTCAGTGAGTTACATTACATGAAGAATGTTTTAAATAAATATGGTCAAACACTCCACAAAATGTAAATTAGCTGCACAAAATGTTTATAAAAAGTTGAAATGTTTCCATGTTTGTGTATTCTGGGTCACATGAGGAGGATGTTTGTATGTGACCCTGAACAGCATGTTGTTAAGATTTAAGTTTGATGTCATTCTGTCTGCATATAAACCTGTAAATCTGTTTATACATTGATATATAATATATGATACTGATCAGATAATCATATCGTCTGAGCTCTGAGTCCGCTTACATCTGCTAATCAATACCATCAGTGCAGTCAGACTACTCAATATGTTATCAATATATCATCAATATGTTATCAATATGTTATCAATATGTTATCAGTCATCAAAAGAGACACAAAGAACAGAAACAGACTCACCTCCATCTGGTCCAGCTTCTGCTCTGAGTGAAAACGGGGAGTGATGACTACAGAGATCAACTCTGATTGGTCAGTCTGATCAGTTGACAGTTTAGACCAACAGCTGAACATTTCTCAGACTGGGAGTGCTGGGAATCTCCATCAGCTGTTAGTGTAGCTTAGCATAAAGACTGTATACTATAAGGAACTGTCCACACAACCTCCTTTAACCAATGAGGATGAAGCATAAGGATTTCAAACCAATCAAATGACTTCTTAACTGTTTGACCAGAGACGAGATAAACAAGGCGATGACATCACTGAGAAACAATAAATGTTGACATGATACATATACACATGATTTAAGAGGTACATACATAATACATACATGATACATACATGATACATATACACACGATTTAAGAGCTACATACATGATACATACATGATACATATACACACGATTTAAGAGCTACATACATGATACATATACACATGATTTAAGAGCTACATACATGATACATACATGATACATATACACATGATTTAAGAGCTACATACATGATACATATACACATGATTTAAGAGGTACATACATGATACATACATTATACATATACACATGATTTAAGAACTACATACATGATACATATACACATGATTTAAGAGGTACATACATGATACATACATGATACATACATGATACATATACACATGATTTAAGAGCTACTTACATGATACATACATGATACATACATGATACATACATGATACATATACACATGATTTAAGAGCTACTTACATGATACATACATGATACATACATGATACATACATGATACATATACACATGATTTAAGAGCTACATACATGATACATACATGATACATATACACATGATTTAAGAGCTGCATACATGATACATACATGATACATACATGATACATATACACATGATTTAAGAGGTACATACATGATACATACATGATACATACATGATACATATACACATGATTTAAGAGGTACATACATGATACATACATGATACATATACACATGATTTAAGAGGTACATACATGATACATACATGATACATACATGATACATATACACATGATTTAAGAGGTACATACATGATACATACATGATACATACATGATACATATACACATGATTTAAGAGGTACATACATGATACATACATGATACATACATGATACATACATGATACATATACACGTGATTTAAGAGCTACATACATGATACATACATGATACATACATGATACATGTATACATGATTTAAGAGCTACATACATGATACATACATGATACACATACACATGATTTAAGAGCTACATACATGATACATACATGATACATACATGATACATACATGATACATATACACGTGATTTAAGAGCTACATACATGATACATACATGATACATACATGATACATGTATACATGATTTAAGAGCTACATACATGATACATACATGATACACATACACATGATTTAAGAGCTACATACATGATACATACATGATACATATACACATGATTTAAGAGCTACATACATGATACATACATGATACATATACACATGATTTAAGAGCTACATACATGATACATACATGATACATGTATACATGATTTAAGAGGTACATACATGATACATACATGATACATATACACATGATTTAAGAGGTACATACATGATACATATACACATGATTTAAGAGCTACATACATGATACATACATGATACATACATGATACATGTATACATGATTTAAGAGGTACATACATGATACATACATGATACATATACACATGATTTAAGAGGTACATACATGATACATATACACATGATTTAAGAGCTACATACATGATACATACATGATACATACATGATACATGTATACATGATTTAAGAGGTACATACATGATACATACATGATACATATACACATGATTTAAGAGGTACATACATGATACATACATGATACATATACACATGATTTAAGAGCTACATACATGATACATACATGATACACATACACATGATTTAAGAGGTACATACATGATACATATACACATGATTTAAGAGCTACATACATGATACATACATGATACATATACACATGATTTAAGAGCTACATACATGATACATACATGATACATACATGATACATGTATACATGATTTAAGAGGTACATACATGATACATACATGATACATATACACATGATTTAAGAGCTACATACATGATACATACATGATACATATACACATGATTTAAGAGCTACATACATGATACATACATGATACATATACACATGATTTAAGAGGTACATACATGATACATGTATACATGATTTAAGAGGTACATACATGATACATGTATACATGATTTAAGAGGTACATACATGATACATACATGATACATACATGATACATACATGATACATATACACATGATTTAAGAGGTACATACATGATACATACATGATACATATACACATGATTTATGAGGTACATACATGATACATACATGATACATACATGATACATATACACATGATTTAAGAGGTACATACATGATACATACATGATACATACATGATACATATACACATGATTTAAGGGCTACATACATGATACATATACACATGATTTAAGAGGTACATACATGATACATACATGATACATATACACATGATTTAAGAGGTACATACATGATACATACATGATACATACATGATACATATACACGATTTAATAGCTACATACATGATACATACATGATACATACATGATACATATACACGTGATTTAAGAGCTACATACATGATACATACATGATACATACATGATACATATACACGTGATTTAAGAGCTACATACATGATACATACATGATACATATACACATGATTTAAGAGGTGCATACATGATACATACATGATACATACATGATACATATACACATGATTTAAGAGCTACATACATGATACATATACACATGATTTAAGAGGTACATACATGATACATACATGATACATACATGATACATATACACATGATTTAAGAGGTACATACATGATACATACATGATACATACATGATACATATACACGATTTAATAGCTACATACATGATACATACATGATACATACATGATACA
>NC_089537.1:192500-227500 GCF_963924715.1 Thunnus thynnus
ACTGGTAGAAAAGACCACTGTGCCAAATCGAATCAAAAGCTTTCCTGAAATCAACAAAGCAAGCGTACATTTTTCCTTTATGTTTTTGGTGAACATGTTTTTGGATTAGAGTATGGAGAGTAAATATGTGATCTGTTGTTCTCTGTCTGGGTATAAAGCCAATTTGGGATTTACTTAGTATGTTGCTTTCGATCAGGTAGGACAGTATTCTTGAATTTAATGTGCTACAAAATAGTTTCCCCAAATTAGAATTTACACAGTAATTATTGGGATTTAGAAAAATAATTTAGAAAAAATAGGAGTAATCAGTCCCTTGTTCCAAATTTCAGGATATATGCCACTTTTTAATACCAAATTTAATAATTTTAGAACAGCCATTTTAAGTTTGCTACTACTGTGTTTCAACATTTCTGTCCTGATAGCATCAAAACCACAAACCTTTCCATCTTTAAGATCAGACCGTTTTTCTTGTAGCTCTTCTATTTGAGTGATTGGACTGTTCAGAGCGTTTTGATCCTTTATTACATTTTCTAATGATTTCAATTTGTCAGCTGTGGACATCTGATGTGTGTTTCAACCATAGTGATCTGGATTTTCATATAAATTTGAGAAATAGTTTTTCCAAACATTGCCATTCTCTCTCTCTCTCTCTCTCTCTCTCTCTCTCTTTCTCTCTCTCTCTTTCTCTCTCTCTCTCTCTCTCTACTCTCTCTCTCTCTCTTACTCTCTCTCTTACTCTCTCTCTCTCTCGCTCTCTCTCTCTCTTTCTCTCTCTCTCTCTCTTACTCTCTCTCTCTTACTCTCTCTCTCTCTCTTTTCTCTCTCTTACTCTCTCTCTCTCTCTTACTCTCTCTCTTACTCTCTCTCTCTCTCGCTCTCTCTTTCTCTCTCTTACTCTCTCTCTCGCTCTCTCTTACTCTCTCTCTCTCTTACTCTCTCTCTCTCTCTCTCTCTCTCTCTCTCTATCTCTTACTCTCTCTCTCTCTTACTCTCTCTCTTACTCTCTCTCTCTCTCTCTTTCTCTCTCGCTCTCTCTCTCTTTCTCTCTCTCTCTCTCTCGCTCTCTCTCTCTCTCTCTCTCTCTCTCTCTCTCTCTCTCTCTCTCTTTCCTCTCGTACTCTCTCTCTCTCTCGCTCTCTCTCTCTCTCTCTCTCTCTCTTTCTCTCTCGTACTCTCTCTCTCTCTCGCTCTCTCTCTCTTTCTATCTGCCCCCCGCCCCCTCCCTTAGCACATGCGCAGTACGTGCTCGGTATTTCCGTGTTGCGGAGCTGTCAGCAGTGTGTGCGGTGCGGCGGATCACCGACACGGTAAGTTCTGTTGGACCGGCTCGGTACCGGCGGCTCTCTCCGGTCCTCCGGCTCTCCTCAGCGGCTCTCCGCTGCAGCTGAAGCCGCTGTGAGGGGCTCGGAGCCCGGCGGGGAAAGCTGCGGAGCCCGGCGGGTTCCTGATGAAAGTCTTTGGATCAGACAGGAAGCCCGCACTCCGCTCAGGCCTTCACAATAAACTGATGCAGAGAATCGATTAGTGATTGTTTTTCTGTCAGTACAGTGAGACAGTAAATAAAACTATCCGACAGGTTTAGTAATCAATAAAGTCTTCAGCTGTGTTCACACTCAAAAACAATAAGTAAATAAATAAGCAGCTGTGCCTGTTGAAGATAAATAACATGTTTTATCAGGAAAGATCATGTGATCAATATCCATACAGTAACAACATGTGAGCTGAGCGGACAGCAGGTGGCGCTCTCAGCTCATTAAACTGCGCTGACGTCACTTCAACAAGTCGTCAAACCTGTGGGGGGGCGGGTACACTTTCACTCTACAGGGGGATGTGTGTGCTTTTCCTGCGGGTCAGATCGATTTATTGATGGTTGTATTGATGGTTTGGATGAAGAACTCAGTGTCTAACTGCAGTTTATCAGTTCAACAGAAGACTGGATCAGGTGTCATCATGATGTCATTGTCACGTCAGAGTCACTCAGATTATTTCATCGCCACTCTGATTGGTGTCTCTGTCGTCACATCAACATGTTGTCATGGCAACGTCATGTCTCTCTCTCTCTCTCTCTCTCTGTGCAGGTGTGTCTGAAGACTGACTGGCTTACTGGTTTGACGATCGGTGACCTGATAAGTCCCTGATTGGTCCATGATTGGCTCGACACACACTCTCATGGTGTGACACACACACACACACACAGACACACACACACACACACACAGACACACACACACTGCAGTCCATGATGACATCACGAGGGGACAAACAGCAGAACAAGATGTAGAAAAGTGTACACAGTGTATGAACCCAGAACGTGATCAGTTCCTGACACATTACATCATCAGATCAATAATTAATATTAAGACATAAATCAGGTGGTCTGATAGGAAGAGGGGGGAGGAGAGAGACAGAGAGATGATGGAGGCGGCGGGGGGAGAGCAGGTCACAGTGCAGGTGCCCCTCCTGTTGATCTGTGTCCAGCTTGCTGTAAGCAGCAACACATTGGTGAGAGCAGGGAAGCAGGCGCATGGCGGCGCAAGCTGGGCGCCGACCCACAAACACCAGCAGCATGTATTCCGTATATATGCATACTATATATATGTGTACTGTATATATGTATACCGTATATATGCATACTATATATATGTGTACTGTATATATGTATACTGTATATATGTGTACTGTATATATGCATACTATATATATGTGTACTGTATATATGTGTACTGTATATATGTGTACTGTATATATGCATACTATATATATGTGTACTGTATATATGTATACCGTATATATGCATACTATATATATGTGTACTGTATATATGTATACTGTATATATGTATACCGTATATATGCATACTATATATATGTGTACTATATATATGTATACTGTATATATGTGTACTGTATATATGTGTACTGTATATATGCATACTATATATGTATACTGTATATATGTATACCATATATATGCATACTATATATATGTGTACTGTATATATGTGTACTGTATATATGTATACCGTATATATGCATACTATATATATGTGTACTATATATATGTATACTGTATATATGTGTACTGTATATATGTGTACTGTATATATGCATACTATATATGTATACTGTATATATGTATACCGTATATATGCATACTATATATATGTGTACTGTATATATGTATACTGTATATATGTATACCGTATATATGCATACTATATATATGTGTACTGTATATATGTATACTGTATATATGTATACCGTATATATGCATACTATATATATGTGTACTGTATATATGTATACCGTATATATGCATACTATATATATGTGTACTATATATATGTATACTGTATATATGTGTACTGTATATATGCATACTATATATGTATACTGTATATATGTATACCGTATATATGCATACTATATATATGTGTACTATATATATGTATACTGTATATATGTATACCGTATATATGCATACTATATATATGTGTACTGTATATATGTATACTGTATATATGTGTACTGTATATATGTGTACTGTATATATGCATACTATATATGTATACTGTATATATGTATACCGTATATATGCATACTGTATATATGTGTACTGTATATATGCATACTATATATGTATACTGTATATATGTATACTGTATATATGCATACTGTATCTATGCATACTGTATCTATGTATACTGTATATATGCATACTGTATCTATGTATACTGTATATATGCATACTGTTTCTATGCAAACTGTATATATGTATACTGTATATATGCATACTGTATCTATGTATACTGTATGTATGCATACTGTTTCTATGCATACTGTATATATGTATACTGTATATATGCATACTGTATCTATGTATACTGTATATATGTATACTATATATATGCATACTGTATCTATGTATACTGTATATATGCATACTGTATCTATGCATACTGTATATATGTATACTGTATATATGCATACTGTATCTATGTATACTGTATATATGCATACTGTATCTATGTATACTGTATATATTTATACTGTATACTGTATATATGCATACTATATATATGTATACCGTATATATGCATACTATATATGTATACTGTATATATGTATACTGTATATATGCATACTATATATATGTATACCGTATATATGCATACTATATATGTATACTGTATATATGTATACTGTATATATGCATACTATATATATATGTATACGTATATATGTATACTGTATATATGCATACTATATATATGCATACTATATATATGTATACTGTATATATGTATACTGTATATATGCATACTATATATGTATACTGTATATATGCATACTGTATATATTTATACTGTATATCTGTATATATGTATACTGTATATATGTGTACTGTATATATGCATACTGTATATATGTATACTGTATATATTTATACTGTATATATATATACTGTATCTACATGAATATTCGAATAGTGATTCTGCCTTTCGAATACCATGGCATCAAAACAAAGGTCCAAAGTTTCCAACTATTAGGTACAACCCGCCATTCACTCTGAAAGATGCAGTTTATAACCTGTGTGTACCTGTTCAGATGTGTAACTGTTCAGATGTGTATCTGTTCAGATGTGTATCTGTTCAGATGTGTAACTGTTCTGGTGTTTATCTGTTCAGGTGTGTTTCTGTTCAGGTGTTTATCTGTTCAGGTGTGTATCTGTTCAGGTGTTTATCTGTTCAGGTGTTTATCTGTTCAGGTGTGTATCTGTTCAGGTGTGTATCTGTTCAGGTGTGTAACTGTTCAGGTGTGTTTCTGTTCAGGTGTGTTTCTGTTCAGGTGTGTAACTGTTCAGGTGTGTTTCTGTTCAGGTGTGTAACTGTTCAGGTGTGTTTCTGTTCAGGTGTGTATCTGTTCAGGTGTGTATCTGTTCAGGTGTCTAACTGTTCAGGTGTGTTTCTGTTCAGGTGTGTAACTGTTCAGGTGTGTTTCTGTTCAGGTGTGTTTCTGTTCAGGTGTGTAACTGTTCAGGTGTGTTTCTGTTCAGGTGTGTTTCTGTTCAGGTGTTTATCTGTTCAGGTGTGTTTCTGTTCAGGTGTGTATCTGTTCAGGTGTGTAACTGTTCAGGTGTGTTTCTGTTCAGGTGTGTTTCTGTTCAGGTGTGTAACTGTTCAGGTGTGTAACTGTTCAGGTGTGTTTCTGTTCAGGTGTGTAACTGTTCAGGTGTGTTTCTGTTCAGGTGTGTTTCTGTTCAGGTGTGTTTCTGTTCAGGTGTGTATCTGTTCAGGTGTGTAACTGTTCAGGTGTGTTTCTGTTCAGGTGTGTTTCTGTTCAGGTGTGTATCTGTTCAGGTGTCTAACTGTTCAGGTGTGTAACTGTTCAGGTGTGTATCTGTTCAGGTGTGTATCTGTTCAGGTGTGTATCTGTTCAGGTGTGTTTCTGTTCAGGTGTGTATCAGTTCAGGTGTGTATCTGTTCAGGTGTCTAACTGTTCAGGTGTGTAGTTGTTCAGGTGTGTATCTGTTCAGGTGTGTAACTGTTCAGGTGTGTTTCTGTTCAGGTGTGTTTCTGTTCAGGTGTGTAACTGTTCAGGTGTGTATCTGTCCAGGTGTGTTTCTGTTCAGGTGTCTAACTGTTCAGGTGTGTTTCTGTTCAGGTGTGTAACTGTTCAGGTGTGTTTCTGTTCAGGTGTGTATCTGTCCAGGTGTGTTTCTGTTCAGGTGTCTAACTGTTCAGGTGTGTTTCTGTTCAGGTGTGTAACTGTTCAGGTGTGTTTCTCTTCAGGTGTGTATCTGTTCAGGTGTGTATCTGTCCAGGTGTGTATCTGTCCAGATGTGTTTCTGTTCAGGTGTGTTTCTGTTCAGGTGTGTTTCTGTTCAGGTGTGTAACTGTTCAGGTGTGTTTCTGTTCAGGTGTGTAACTGTTCATGTGTGTTTCTGTTCAGGTGTGTAACTGTTCAGGTGTGTTTCTGTTCAGGTGTGTACCTGTTCAGGTGTGTATCTGTTCAGGTGTGTAACTGTTCAGGTGTGTTTCTGTTCAGGTGTGTTTCTGTTCAGGTGTGTATCTGTTCAGGTGTGTACCTGTTCAGGTGTGTTTCTGTTCAGGTGTGTAACTGTTCAGGTGTGTTTCTGTTCAGGTGTGTAACTGTTCAGGTGTGTTTCTGTTTAGGTGTGTAACTGTTCAGGTGTGTATCTGTTCAGGTGTGTACCTGTTCAGGTGTGTTTCTGTTCAGGTGTGTAACTGTTCAGGTGTGTTTCTGTTCAGGTGTGTAACTGTTCAGGTGTGTTTCTGTTTAGGTGTGTAACTGTTCAGGTGTGTAACTGTTCAGGTGTGTTTCTGTTTAGGTGTGTAACTGTTCAGGTGTGTTTCTGTTCAGGTGTGTTTCTGTTCAGGTGTGTATCTGTTCAGGTGTGTATCTGTTCAGGTGTGTAACTGTTCAGGTGTGTTTCTGTTCAGGTGTGTACCTGTTCAGGTGTGTTTCTGTTCAGGTGTGTTTCTGTTCAGGTGTGTATCTGTTCAGGTGTTTATCTGTTCAGGTGTGTTTCTGTTCAGGTGTGTAACTGTTCAGGTGTGTAACTGTTCAGGTGTGTTGCTGTTCAGGTGTGTAACTGTTCAGGTGTGTTTCTGTTCAGGTGTGTAACTGTTCAGGTGTGTTTCTGTTCAGGTGTTTATCTGTTCAGGTGTGTAACTGTTCAGGTGTGTTTCTGTTCAGGTGTGTTTCTGTTCAGGTGTGTATCTGTTCAGGTGTGTTTCTGTTCAAGTGTCTAACTGTTCAGGTGTGTATCTGTTCAGGTGTGTAACTGTTCAGGTGTGTTTCTGTTCAGGTGTGTTTCTGTTCAGGTGTGTAACTGTTCAGGTGTGTATCTGTTCAGGTGTGTTTCTGTTCAGGTGTGTTTCTGTTCAGGTGTGTTTCTGTTCAGGTGTGTAACTGTTCAGTTGTATTTCTGTTCAGGTGTCTAACTGTTCAGGTGTGTATCTGTTCAGGTGTCTAACTGTTCAGGTGTGTTTCTGTTCAGGTGTGTAACTGTTCAGGTGTGTTTCTGTTCAGGTGTGTTTCTGTTCAGGTGTGTAACTGTTCAGGTGTGTTTCTGTTCAGGTGTGTTTCTGTTCAGGTGTTTATCTGTTCAGGTGTGTTTCTGTTCAGGTGTGTATCTGTTCAGGTGTGTAACTGTTCAGGTGTGTTTCTGTTCAGGTGTGTTTCTGTTCAGGTGTGTAACTGTTCAGGTGTGTAACTGTTCAGGTGTGTTTCTGTTCAGGTGTGTAACTGTTCAGGTGTGTTTCTGTTCAGGTGTGTTTCTGTTCAGGTGTTTATCTGTTCAGGTGTGTTTCTGTTCAGGTGTGTATCTGTTCAGGTGTGTAACTGTTCAGGTGTGTTTCTGTTCAGGTGTGTTTCTGTTCAGGTGTGTATCTGTTCAGGTGTCTAACTGTTCAGGTGTGTAACTGTTCAGGTGTGTATCTGTTCAGGTGTGTTTCTGTTCAGGTGTGTAACTGTTCAGGTGTGTTTCTGTTCAGGTGTGTAACTGTTCAGGTGTGTTTCTGTTCAGGTGTGTATCTGTCCAGGTGTGTTTCTGTTCAGGTGTCTAACTGTTCAGGTGTGTTTCTGTTCAGGTGTGTAACTGTTCAGGTGTGTTTCTCTTCAGGTGTGTATCTGTTCAGGTGTGTATCTGTCCAGGTGTGTATCTGTCCAGATGTGTTTCTGTTCAGGTGTGTTTCTGTTCAGGTGTGTTTCTGTTCAGGTGTGTAACTGTTCCGGTGTGTTTCTGTTCAGGTGTGTAACTGTTCAGGTGTGTTTCTGTTCAGGTGTGTAACTGTTCAGGTGTGTTTCTGTTCAGGTGTGTACCTGTTCAGGTGTGTATCTGTTCAGGTGTGTAACTGTTCAGGTGTGTATCTGTTCAGGTGTGTTTCTGTTCAGGTGTGTTTCTGTTCAGGTGTGTATCTGTTCAGGTGTGTACCTGTTCAGGTGTGTTTCTGTTCAGGTGTGTAACTGTTCAGGTGTGTATCTGTTCAGGTGTGTACCTGTTCAGGTGTGTTTCTGTTCAGGTGTGTTTCTGTTCAGGTGTGTATCTGTTCAGGTGTGTATCTGTTCAGGTGTGTAACTGTTCAGGTGTGTTTCTGTTCAGGTGTGTACCTGTTCAGGTGTGTTTCTGTTCAGGTGTGTTTCTGTTCAGGTGTGTATCTGTTCAGGTGTTTATCTGTTCAGGTGTGTTTCTGTTCAGGTGTGTTTCTGTTCAGATGTGTATCTGTTCAAGTGTGTTTCTGTTCAGGTGTGTATCTGTTCAGGTGTTTATCTGTTCAGGTGTGTTTCTGTTCAGGTGTGTTTCTGTTCAGGTGTGTATCTGTTCAAGTGTGTTTCTGTTCAGGTGTGTATCTGTTCAGGTGTGTATCTGTTCAGGTGTGTTTCTGTTCAGGTGTGTATCTGTTCAGGTGTGTATCTGTTCAGGTGTGTACCTGTTCAGGTGTGTATCTGTTCAGGTGTGTACCTGTTCAGGTGTGTTTCTGTTCAGGTGTTTATCTGTTCAGGTGTGTTTCTGTTCAGGTGTGTATCTGTTCAGGTGTGTATCTGTTCAAGTGTGTTTCTGTTCAGGTGTGTATCTGTTCAGGTGTGTTTCTGTTCAGGTGTGTAGTTGTTCAGGTGTGTAACTGTTCAGGTCTGTTTCTGTTCAGGTGTGTTTCTGTCCAGGTGTGTTTCTGTTCAGGTGTCTAACTGTTCAGGTGTGTTTCTGTTCAGGTGTGTAACTGTTCAGGTGTGTTTCTGTTCAGGTGTGTTTCTGTTCAGGTGTGTAACTGTTCAGGTGTGTATCTGTCCAGGTGTGTTTCTGTTCAGGTGTTTAACTGTTCAGGTGTGTATCTGTTCAGGTGTGTACCTGTTCAGGTGTGTAACTGTTCAGGTGTGTATCTGTTCAGGTGTGTACCTGTTCAGGTGTGTAACTGTTCAGGTGTGTTTCTGTTCAGGTGTCTAACTGTTCAGGTGTCTAACTGTTCAGGTGTCTAACTGTTCAGGTGTGTATCTGTTCAGGTGTGTACCTGTTCAGGTGTCTAACTGTTCAGGTGTGTATCTGTTCAGGTGTGTAACTGTTCAGGTGTGTAACTGTTCAGGTGTGTAACTGTTCAGGTGTGTTTCTGTTCAGGTGTGTTTCTGTTCAGGTGTGTAACTGTTCAGGTGTCTAACTGTTCAGGTGTCTAACTGTTCAGGTGTCTAACTGTTCAGGTGTGTGTCTGTTCAGGTGTGTATCTGTTCAGGTGTGTACCTTTTCAGGTGTGTTTCTGTTCAGGTGTGTTTCTGTTCAGGTGTGTACCTCCTGACATCAATGTGGTTCCACATCTACAGAAACACAAGAACATTTTCATCATCACCTGAACCCGACAAAAAACAACTGTCAGTGGCTGTGTTCAAAATTGCATATTAACGTACTGCTTACTAAACACTGTCAGTATGTACGTAGTACTGCTTACTAAACACTGTCAGTATGTACGTAGTACTGCTTACTAAACACTGTCAGTATGTACGTAGTACTGCTTACTAAACACTGTCAGTATGTACGTAGTACTGCTTACTAAACACTGTCAGTATGTACGTAGTACTGCTTACTAAACACTGTCAGTATGTACGTAGTACTGCATACTAAACACTGTCAGTATGTACGTAGTACTGCTTACTAAACACTGTCAGTATGTACGTAGTACTGCTTACTAAACACTGTCAGTATGTACGTAGTACTGCTTACTAAACACTGTCAGTATGTACGTAGTACTGCTTACTAAACACTGTCAGTATGTACGTAGTACTGCTTACTAAACACTGTCAGTATGTATGTAGTACTGCTTTCTAAACACTGTCAGTATGTACGTAGTACTGCTTACTAAACACTGTCAGTATGTACGTAGTACTGCTTACTAAACACTGTCAGTATGTACGTAGTACTGCATACAAAACACTGTCAGTATGTACGTAGTACTGCTTACTAAACACTGTCAGTATGTACGTAGTACTGCTTACTAAACACTGTCAGTATATACGTAGTACTGCTTACTAAACACTGTCAGTATGTACGTAGTACTGCTTACTAAACACTGTCAGTATGTACGTAGTACTGCTTACTAAACACTGTCAGTATGTACGTAGTACTGCTTACTAAACACTGTCAGTATGTACGTAGTACTGCTTACTAAACACTGTCAGTATGTACGTAGTACTGTTTACTAAATAGTCTTCCATTAGCAGTAGAATGTTCATAGTAAACAGTCATGTGACTGCATCACTCGCCTGAATAATATTAAAACTTAATAAAGTGACTTATTAAGAGCTTTTAGCCTGGCTCAAAATGTCCACCATTGCGCAATCTGAAGAGACGCAATGCATTGTGGGGCGGTTGAATATGTCCAGGAAGCTGATGCAACATACTCAGAAATTCTTGCAAATCTCCATTCGAGTATTTCTCATGTACACAAAATCCACACAGCTGGAACGTAATACACACTCACACTTCAATGAATAGAAAACAGCCAGTGTTTCTAAACTACAGCTCCCATCATGCTCTGTGTGTGTGTGTTGTCATGGTATCAGTCTGTCTGCTTTGACTCATTCAGGCTGCCGTACCATCATTTGTTTATTTCCTGTCTGAACAGAAAAGAGCCAAAGAAGAAGCACAGAAGATGAAGAACAAAGTCAGCAGCACTCAAGGTCAGACACACACACACACACACACACATAGACACACACGCACACACACACACACACACACACACACACACATAGACACACACGCACACACACATAGACACACACACACACACACACACACACACATAGACACACACGCACACACACATAGACACACACACACACACACACACACACATAGACACACACGCACACACACACACACACACATAGACACACACACCTCCAGCAGGTAGGTGAGCTGTTTGCAGTACCTGCTGTGTTTCTAACTGATCCAAGTATCTACACAACTTGTTGTGTCGACCTGTTTTTGTGGAAGAATATCATCGCTAACAAAGCCTGTGTGTGCGTGTGTGTGTGTGTGTGTGTGTGTGTGTGCATGTGTGCGTGTGTGCATGTGTGCGTGTGCGTGTGTGTGTGCGTGTGTGTGCGTGTGTGTGTTCAGTGAGTGTAAGGAGACGCTCCTGGTCCTGGCAGAACTACCTGAACTTGCAGAGAGCTGAAGCTGCTCCTCTGTCACTGTTTACACAGGTAACACACACACACACACACACACACACACACACACAGACACACACACACACACACACACACACACACACAGCTGTCTCTCTGACCTGTCTGTCTCTCAGTCCCAGTGTGTTCCCAGTAGGAGAACTGGTTTTAAAGTTGGGATGAAGCTGGAGGGCGTCGACCCGCTGCATCCCTCCATGTTCTGTGTGCTGACTGTCGCCGAGGTAACACACACACACACACACACACACACACACACACACACACACACACACACACACATGCACACACACACAGTCTGGGAAGAAAGCTCTGTCAGGTTGAAAGCACTTACTAGATACTAAAGGACATGAGAGTGAGAGAAGAATAGAAGCTTCTTTCATACAAAAACATTAAGAAATGAAGTCGTAAGAAGAAATTACAAGTTGAATTTTGAGGAATCATGTAGGGAAATGGAGAACTCTGATTGGTTACAACTTCGATCTAATTATGATGTTGACAACAAATAGAGACTAATTAAGGCTCAGTTGAATAAAGTAGAGGACGAGTCTGTATGAATCAGTTAAATATAACGTCTCCTTGTGTTACAAAAGGAAAATGGAAGAACAGAATAATCTTGTGAGAAAGGCAATAAGAAGTAAAAACCCAGACGTACAACAGGAGTATCGCAGTTAGAAACTCTGAGAATGAGAACACGATATTTAAGAAAGATAAACAAGGACAATCTAAACCAAAGGTTATGGAATTATATAAACTAGAAGACAAACATTAAAACAACAGAAGGAGATTTATATACCAATCAGAATAATATTAACTCCCCAAAAACAAACAAACCTATTGAAATATTGTCAGAATACTTCAGCAGTGTACTTGTTAACAAACCTGGAGGACACATACCTGAAAGTTTTTTTTTAAATATCTGCAACGTCTAACACCTGGTGTAACTCAGCATGTATACATCACCAGGGCCAGACATCATACATCACAGATACATCCTGGTTTGAAGAATCAGTTTCACCCTGCGGATGGAAAGGGGCCAAAATCATTAGCAGGCCAGTTAGTGTGACATCTGCAGTGTGTGAGACAGTGGAAATCTAATCAGAACATTGTTGACCATCTGAACTCAAACAGACTGTTTAGCAATAAGCAGAATTCATTTATATCTGGAAGACTGATGACGCTCCAGCCTCTCGGGATCTTGATAAGCGGTCAGAGGACAGTCAGTCGGTTGCATATATGTGAACTTCCAAACTAACCCAATGGCTTTAAAAATATGTGCAATGTGAGGACTGCATTTTTAACCTTTTTGCATGTCATTTAATGCCGTCGGTCAGATTTAGATACCAAACGCTGTTGGTAAGGTGTCAGAGGAACCATCATGCTGGATGTGATTCTCTGTTAAAAGGTTCTGACAGATAAAGTTCTGATGTGGTCTCAAACAGTTTAATCACTTAAACAATCAATACATGAGCTCAGGATACAGACACAACACCAGGTGAGTCACCTGTCTGTCTCTCTGCCAGGTGATTGGCTGCCGGCTCCGTCTCCATATCGACGGTTATTCAGAGTGCTATGACTTCTGGGTAAACGGTGACTCAGCGGACATCCGACCGACAGGCTGGTGTCACGACAACAACCACAAGCTCCATCCACCCAAAGGTAGCCACGCCCCCTCACAGGTAACCACTGTTAAACTGACACAGGTGACCTCACTACCTGTCTGTCTCTCTCTGCAGGTCACAGTGAGACAGATTTTGATTGGCAGCTTTATCTTCAGTCCACCAGCTCTCAGGCTGCTCCCCCGACGCTGTTCACCTGTCGCACTGCCGTCAGTACACCTGTCTGTCTGTTCACTTGTCTGTCAGTACACCTGTCTGTCTGTTCACTTGTCTGTCAGTACACCTGTCTGTCTGTTCACTTGTCTGTCAGTACACCTGTTCATTGCCATCAGTAGCCAAGTCAGTTTTATTTATATAGCACCAAATCATAACAAAAGTTATCTCAGGGCACTTTCACGTAAAGCAGGTCTAGACCGAACTCTTTAATTTACAGAGACAAAACATTCCTCCATAAGCAGCAAAAACTCCCCTCAAGCAGAACCGGACTCTAGGTGGACGCCATCCGCCTCGACCGGTTGGGTTGAGAGTGAGGGAGAAACACAGAAAAGCATAATAACAACAATGATAACAATAACAACAATTATAGAAATATGACTAATAATAACAGCAGGTGTAGGCATGAAGCAGGACCATGGAACTAACCCTGATCCAAAGGAACCTCTAAGGTGAGAAAGCACAAAAAAACAAAGCTAGTAACATGCATTACTGGGACATGAAGTCATACAGATGGAGAGGAGGAGGAGGAGGAGAGAGGAGCTCAGTGCATCATGGGAAGTCCCCCAGCAGTCTAGGCCTATAGCAGCATAACTAAGGGCTGATCCAAGGCGAGCCTGGTCGGCCCTAACTATAAGCTTTATCAAAAAGGAAAGTTTGAAGCCTACTCTTAAACATAGAGAGGGTGTCTGCACCCCCCCCACTAGGGATGGGAATTGTTAAGATTTTATTGATACCAAAGCCATTATCGGCTTATCGGTCCAATTCTTCCCCTTATCGATAAGTTCCCTTATCGATTCCTGATCAATTTTCTGTGTGGAAAAAAGGAGGCCTACACAGCGTTTCATGCCTTGCATGCTGATGATTATATGAAACATAACTGGTAGATAAGATAAATGGTCCACAAACAAAAGTTAATTGTGTTAATTAATGAATTAATTAATGTGAAAGCATCTTACAGTCTCCTGCCTGTATGAGAATAACAAACTGAGGGGAGGAGGAGGCGGCGGAATGCTCCTCTGTGTTATTAACATCATGTCTCCAGCAGTGAGCAGCCTCTCTGCTCCTCTGTGTTATTAACGTCATGTCTCCAGCAGTGAGCAGCCTCTCTGCTCCTCTGTGTTATTAACATCATGTCTCCAGCAGTGAGCAGCCTCTCTACTCCTCTGTGTTATTAACATCATGTCTCCAGCAGTGAGCAGCCTCTCTGCTCCGCTGTGTTATTAACATCATGTCTCCAGCAGTGAGCAGCCTCTCTGCTCCTCTGTGTTATTAACATCATGTCTCCAGCAGTGAGCAGCCTCTCTGCTCCGCTGTGTTATTAACATCATGTCTCCAGCAGTGAGCAGCCTCTCTGCTCTGCTGTGTTATTAACATCATGTCTCCAGCAGTGAGCAGCCTCTCTGCTCCTCTGTGTTATTAACATCATGTCTCCAGCAGTGAGCAGCCTCTCTGCTCCGCTGTGTTATTAACATCATGTCTCCACATCATGTCTCCAGCAGTGAGCAGCCTCTCTGCTCTGCTGTGTTATTAACATCATGTCTCCAGCAGTGAGCAGCCTCTCTGCTCCACTGTGTTATTAACGTCATGTCTCCAGCAGTGAGCAGCCTCTCTGCTCCACTGTGTTATTAACGTCATGTCTCCAGCAGTGAGCAGCCTCTCTGCTCCTCTGTGTTATTAACATCATGTCTCCAGCAGTGAGCAGCCTCTCTGCTCCTCTGTGTTATTAACGTCATGTCTCCAGCAGTGAGCAGCCTCTCTGCTCCTCTGTGTTATTAACGTCATGTCTCCAGCAGTGAGCAGCCTCTCTGCTCCTCTGTGTTATTAACGTCATGTCTCCAGCAGTGAGCAGCCTCTCTGCTCCTCTTTGTTATTAACGTCATGTCTCCAGCAGTGAGCAGCCTCTCTGCTCCTCTGTGTTATTAACATCATGTCTCCAGCAGTGAGCAGCCTCTCTGCTCCTCTGTGTTATTAACATCATGTCTCCAGCAGTGAGCAGCCTCTCTGCTCCGCTGTGTTATTAACATCATGTCTCCAGCAGTGAGCAGCCTCTCTGCTCTGCTGTGTTATTAACATCATGTCTCCAGCAGTGAGCAGCCTCTCTGCTCCTCTGTGTTATTAACATCATGTCTCCAGCAGTGAGCAGCCTCTCTGCTCCGCTGTGTTATTAACATCATGTCTCCACATCATGTCTCCAGCAGTGAGCAGCCTCTCTGCTCCTCTGTGTTATTAACATCATGTCTCCAGCAGTGGAGAGCAGCCTCTCTGCTCTGCTGTGTTATTAACATCATGTCTCCAGCAGTGAGCAGCCTCTCTGCTCCACTGTGTTATTAACGTCATGTCTCCAGCAGTGAGCAGCCTCTCTGCTCCACTGTGTTATTAACGTCATGTCTCCAGCAGTGAGCAGCCTCTCTGCTCCTCTGTGTTATTAACATCATGTCTCCAGCAGTGAGCAGCCTCTCTGCTCCTCTGTGTTATTAACGTCATGTCTCCAGCAGTGAGCAGCCTCTCTGCTCCTCTGTGTTATTAACGTCATGTCTCCAGCAGTGAGCAGCCTCTCTGCTCCTCTGTGTTATTAACGTCATGTCTCCAGCAGTGAGCAGCCTCTCTGCTCCTCTTTGTTATTAACGTCATGTCTCCAGCAGTGAGCAGCCTCTCTGCTCCTCTGTGTTATTAACATCATGTCTCCAGCAGTGAGCAGCCTCTCTGCTCCTCTGTGTTATTAACATCATGTCTCCAGCAGTGAGCAGCCTCTCTGCTCCTCTGTGTTATTAACATCATGTCTCCAGCAGTGAGCAGCCTCTCTGCTGCTCCGTCAGCTCTGGGGAAAAAACATCGCTGTCCAACACGCTGAGCGGCCGCAGGGTTTCTGAGGTGAAACAGACTGAGCACTGAGTTATTTTCTTCTAATTTTCTGTTTTCTTTTCTTTTTCTCACCTCAGAATCGGTTTAGGTTGTTTAATGCAGCATTGTGCGTTATTCAGCCAGTCTCATTTGTCACTGCTGATCGCTGCTCTGCTCTGCTAACGTTAGTCTCTGAGCGATGGCGTAGAAAGTTCACAATATACTTCACCCCGGCCCCAAACTGGATGATGGTTCCATGGGAGAGGAGCCTGATAGCTGAAGGCTCTGTTAAAGTGACTGGGAGGACTGGATTCATTTAGGCTGACATATTCTTCATGACACAGCCAGGTTTCAGTCAGACACAATAAATCAAACTAATACAGCTTTAGATCACAGAGATCTAATGTTTATGAGTCCACATTTAATTCTCCTATTTTGTTGTACTGTTGCAGTGTTGGTGATAATTTCTATTAGATTTTTATGAATGAATCCTCTTTTGTTTACTTTAGATGTAAGTGATTTAAGTGGTCGAGGGACAGACGCAGTCTCTATGTGGTTTTGGGGACAGACGCCGTCTCTATGTGGTTTTGGGGACAGACGCGGTCTCTATGTGGTTTTGGGGACAGACACGGTCTCTATGTGGTTTTGGGGACAGACAGTCTCTATGTGGTTTTGGGGACAGACGCAGTCTCTATGTGGTTTTGGGGACAGACGCCGTCTCTATGTGGTTTTGGGGACAGACGCGGTCTCTATGTGGTTTTGGGGACAGACACGGTCTCTATGTGGTTTTGGGGACAGACAGTCTCTATGTGGTTTTGGGGACAGACGCAGTCTCTATGTGGTTTTGGGGACAGACACAGTCTCTATGTGGTTTTGGGGGACAGACGTGGTCTCTATGTGGTTTTGGGGACAGACAGTCTCTATGTGGTTTTGGGGACAGACACAGTCTCTATGTGGTTTTGGGGGACAGACGTGGTCTCTATGTGGTTTTGGGGACAGATGCAGTCTCTATGTGGTTTTGGGGGACAGACACAGTCTCTATGTGGTTTTGGGGACAGATGCAGTCTCTATGTGGTTTTGGGGACAGACACAGTCTCTATGTGGTTTTGGGGACAGATGCAGTCTCTATGTGGTTTTGGGGACAGACACAGTCTCTATGTGGTTTTGGGGACAGATGCAGTCTCTATGTGGTTTTGGGGACAGACACAGTCTCTATGTGGTTTTGGGGGACAGACGTGGTCTCTATGTGGTTTTGGGGACAGATGCGGTCTCTATGTGGTTTTGGGGACAGACACAGTCTCTATGTGGTTTTGGGGGACAGACGTGGTCTCTATGTGGTGTTGGGGACAGACACAGTCTCTATGTGGTTTTGGGGACTGACGCGGTCTCTATGTGGTTTTGGGGACAGACGTGGTCTCTATGTGGTTTTGGGTGGGTAACTGCTCTAATGGAGGTGCAGAGAAGCGTGTAGGACTGCAGCTCTGCTTCCTGGTCTCAGCTCTGGGTTGTCATGGTTTTGGTCTACTAATAAACTCAGCCATATTTCTAGATATGAGAGCAGCTCCATCCAGAGTGGGATGTATGCCGTCTCTCCTAATCAGACCAGGTCTTCCCCAGAAAGTCTGCCAGTTATCTATGAAGCCCACATCGTTTGCTGGACCTCGACAGCCAGCGTAGGGCCCAGAGAAAACTACAGTGTCTGTCTGTTCACCTGTCTATCTGCTCACCTGTCTATCTGTCTGTCTGCTCACCTGTCTGTCTGTTCACCTGTCTGTCTGCTCACCTGTCTGTCTGTTCACCTGTCTGTCTGTTCACCTGTCTGTCTGTTCACCTGTCTATCTCTCAGGACTGTGGGTTCAGTGTTGGGATGAAACTGGAGGCCGTCGACAGGAAGAACCCCGGACTCGTCTGTGTCGCCTCCGTCGCTGATGTCATCGATGACCGCTTCCTGGTCCACTTCGACAACTGGGATGACACCTACGACTACTGGTGACACAGACCGCTGACAGATACTACTAGCAGTAGCAGTAGTAGTAGTACCAGAAGTAGTAGTACAAAAGTAGTGGTAGTAGTAGAAGCCTCACTAGTAGTTGTAGTAGTAGCAGAAGTGACGGTAGTATTAATAGCAGTAGTAGTAGTATCAGTATCAGTAGTATCAGTAGTATTAGTACCACAGTACAGTGATTTTGCAGTATATGATGTAGTAGTAGTATCAGTACTAGTACCACAGTACAGTGATTTTGCAGTATATGATGCAGTAGTACTATCAGTAGTAGTACCACAGTACAGTGATTTTGCAGTATATGATGCAGTAGTGGTATCAGTAGTAGTACCACAGTACAGTGATTTTGCAGTATATGATGCAGTAGTACTATCAGTAGTAGTACCACAGTACAGTGATTTTGCAGTATATGATGCAGTAGTGGTATCAGTAGTAGTACCACAGTACAGTGATTTTGCAGTATATGATGCAGTAGTACTATCAGTAGTAGTACCACAGTACAGTGATTTTGCAGTATATGATGCAGTAGTACTATCAGTAGTAGTACCACAGTACAGTGATTTTGCAGTATATGATGCAGTAGTGGTATCAGTAGTAGTACCACAGTACAGTGATTTTGCAGTATATGATGCAGTAGCGGTGTTGACCAGCAGGTGGAGCTGCATCAGTTTCTTGAGAGATTTTATATTGATCAGATTTGTATTGATCGCATGTTGTTAAATAGCTCTGTGTCTGTATCAGTGTGTATCACTGATGTATTGATAGTTGTATTGATTGATCAGGTGTGACAGCAGCAGTCCGTACATCCATCCTGTGGGCTGGTGTGAAGAACAGGGACGACCTCTGACCGCTCCACAGGGTACACACATATATACTACACATACTTACATGTACTTACATGTACTTACATATACTTAGATATACATACATATACTTACATTAAAGGTATAGTATGCAGGATTTATCGGTTGGTGTTTGTAAACACATAGCGTTTAAAGTTGGCCCCTCCTCCCCAGCTGAGAGAGAGCAGCGGTGGTTGAGTGAGCTAGAGAGTGAATGGTGGTTACGTTATGAGGCACAAATAAACACACCCACAATTCCACACAACCCTGTGGGAAGGTGCTGCATGCAGAGCTTCATCCTGTCATGACACAGAGACCAAGAGCAGAGCGGAGCAGAGAAACGGAAACAGCCATGTAACCTGGTCGCCACGAATCCCGACACCCTGCGCTGTCATTGGCTGGGGGCGACACACCCGCTGCCCAAAGGTCAACGCCCAGAAACGTCCTGAACACAGCAAAATAATATGAAAATCCAGGCAGAGTCTCTGCACACACTTCTAGTGGGTCATTAGTGATGAGTGAGAGGGATCACTTTGTATGAGTCTATACATTGTTTTTAGAAAATCCTGCATAGTATACCTTTAACGTACATGCCCTTTCATGTACTTATTTATCAGTATTCACAGTACTATGAGAGCGTTTATTTCAGTAATCAATACCTTTGTCTTTCAGGTCATCCTAACCCAGAGAACTTCCTCTGGGATGAGTACCTGCAGGAGACTGGTTCCACTGCTGCTCCCAGTTCAGCGTTTAACCTGGTGAGGAGGAGAGGAGATAGAGGAGGAGGAGAGGAAGAGAGAAGGAGGCGAGAAGGAGAGGAGAAGATGAGGTAGAAGAGGAAGAGAGGAGATAAGGAAGGAGGAGAGGAAGAGAGGAGGAGGAGAGCAGGAGAGGAGATAGAGAGGGAAAGAAGGAGGTAGAGAAGGAAAGAAGGAGGTAGAGAAGGAAAGAAGGAGGTAGAGAAGGAAAGGAGGAGGTAGAGAAGGAAAGGAGGAGGTAGAGAAGGAAAGAAGGAGGTAGAGAAGGAAAGGAGGAGGTAGAGAAGGAAAGGAGGAGGTAGAGAAGGAAAGGAGGAGGTAGAGAAGGAAAGGAGGAGGTAGAGAAGGAAAGAAGGAGGTAGAGAAGGAAAGGAGGAGGTAGAGAAGGAAAGGAGGAGGTAGAGAAGGAAAGAAGGAGGTAGAGAAGGAAAGGAGGAGGTAGAGAAGGAAAGGAGGAGGTAGAGAAGCTGTCACATGGCTGTAAACTATGATTGACAGCATTCAGGTCCAATCAGAAAGCTGCATGTGATGACTGATGACAGATGCCTTGCCTCTGTCCAATCAGAGAGCTCCACATGGTTTCCAAGTCAACCAGAGGCTGGAGGCAGTCGACAGGAGAAACCCCATGTTGATCCGCGTCGCCACGGTAACAGACACAGAAGACTACAGGGTGAAGGTACTGTCTACCTGTCTGTCTACCTGTCTGTTTACCTGTCTGTTTACCTGTCTGTCTACCTGTCTGTCTACCTGTCTGTCTACCTGTCTGACTACCTGTCTGTCTACCTGTCTGTCTACCTGTCTGTCTGTCTTGTCACCGTGGTTGCGACTTGTCAATCACAATGTAGCCCCGCCCTAAAGCATACGCTGCTTCATCGTCTATTTTACTCTAAAAGGGACCAGAATTGACTAAACATCATGCTGTACTGAAGAAGACTTGAAACTAGTGATTGAGACCATAAACTCACCAGGAAAGTGTTTCCTGAGGTAATAAACCCAGTGAGCAGTCAGAGACTTCTATACAATCAGACCTCTTATTGCAGCCGGTGGCGTCGCCCCCTGCTGGCCGTTAGAGAGAACGCAGCTTTAAAGCACTTCAGCATCGGCTTCCTGTTTCAGACCCGGAGCTTCCTGCTTGGGTCCAAGCAACGAAGGTTATTATTTTTATTTTTATTGTTGTTGTTGTTGTTGTTATTATTATCATTATTGTTATTATTATTATTATTATTACCATTGTTGTGCCCTAAAAGTATCTGGGTCTCAGAAACAGCTACAGTTCCCAAACTAGGCAGATCGGTTGGAAATCTCAGCCACTATATATATTTAACCTTTGAACCGTAAGTCTCACAAACAAAATTCTTGTTTTAGATTCTGTGTGTCCAGCGACATCTATCCCATCTGCACAGAGACAGATTTTCCACCAGTTTGAATTTTGTCTGTTTTTCGCTGCTACTCCTACAAATTTTGAGCAATCATCACCAGATGTGGTGCACAGCATATCTGGACCAAGCCGGAAAAAAAGTAGTTTTTCGGATGTTTGATATTCTATACTGTTTTGAAATTATACATTTTAAACTTGTCTTTAAGTTCAATTTCACATAAATGCTCATAAATCAAAATCAGCTTAAAGGGACCTATTACGCTTTTCCTTATTTTCAGACATATATATATATATATATATAGATTTATATATATGATGTCACAGTGTTGGATGTTTCTGTTAGAAGTGGTCGACATGTCAAATAAAGAGGTGAAATGTAGCAGAGAGCAGCAGCAGCTCTACTCTGAACGGATCGACATCGACTGGTGACGTGTCGTCTGCTCCTCGCCGAGCCGCGACGCCATCACACAGTAGTTTACCTGTTGGAGGTGTGCTGGTCGTCTGCAGCTCTTCATCAAACATCATCATCACTGTGGCTGTTTCTGCTTGTACTCTTCCTCCCTGCGTTATTTATCACTGATCCATTCAACAGAGCTCCAAACACAGACGCCAGTGTAACTTCCTGTCACATGACTCTAATCTCTTTTCCCAATAAAGCACTTAAACATTCATGGTAAATAACATAAAGGCAGTGTAACAAATACATCTGAGAATGTGAACTTCACACAGGAAACATGCAGTGTCGGGCTCATTTACACGTCAACCATTAACTTCATAGTTACTGCATTAAAACATTTAAAACCCTTCTGATAACAGCAGCATTAGTCTTCACCCACAATCTGGTGCAGTGTGTTGTAAGTATATCTAATGTTTTTTTATGTGTTAAATAAATAAATAAACTTAAATTTCTGTAAAAACAAACATGTTGAAATGCTGCGATGTCTGATGGTCACCAGGAAGCCGTCTAGTGTTTCACACACGGTGCGGCTGTTCACCAGAGCTCGGTGTAGTTTGGCCTACAGTCACCTGGAAAAAGTGTTTTAATTATTTTTGTGGCATTAATAATGTCATGTTGTGAAATAATTTTATTGAAGTCCTGCATTGAAAACGTATATAACAGTAAACATGTTTAGATATCATCAGATAAACGGAGACGAGTTTACCGCTGAACATTTACCGCTTATAAAAGATCAGTGATGATTTCTCATAAACAGACACGAACTCATTCTGCCAACATTTAACATGATTCAGTATTAATTTTAGCTCAATGTAAAGTAAATAAACATGATGTTTCACAGATAACGATGAAGTTTACACGTTTTTATATCATCAGTGACGCACTGCTATTATTTATGTCAATCAGCTGACCTCTGTCGTCTTTCTTTGTTGTTGTTTATGTTGTCCTTAACCACAGCGTTGTCACAACAGTAAACATGTCTGGTCAGGTTCAGGCAAAGTGATCGCACCTCCGCTCGAAAACAGAAGCAGAATTACAAAAAGATGCATATTTGTGTGTGTGTGCACGTGTGCAGGTGCATTATGACGGCTGGTCGCAGCAGTTTGATGTCTGGTGTGACGCCGACCTCTGTGACCTTCATCCTGTCGGTTGGTGTCAGCGTACAGGACACCCGCTGGAACCCCCCCCAGGTCAGACAGACAGGTCGCAGAGAGAGACAGGTCAGAGAGAGACACGTCATAAAGTATCACAATCATTCGTTGTGATGTTAAGTCTTTATTTAACTCTGAATATGACCTCTGACCTCTGACCTCTATGTGTGAGACAGATTCCCCCCCCCTCTCCTCCCCCTCTCAGGGTGTTTGTCCCACCGCCGGCTGCAGAGGAGTCGGACACATCAAGGGAGCCAAATACACTGGACACCACAGGTACACACCTGCCGAGTCATGTTTCTACCTGCCGAGTCATGTTTCTACCTGCTGAGTCATGTTTCTACCTGCCGAGTCATGTTTCTACCTGCTGAGTCATGTTCTGTTTGCTGAGTCATGTTTCTACCTGCTGAGTCATGTTTCTACCTGCTGAGTCATGTCTGTACCTGCTGAGTCATGTTTCTACCTGCCGAGTCATGTTTCTACCTGCTGAGTCATGTTCTGTTTGCTGAGTCATGTTTCTCCCTGCTGAGTCATGTTCTGTTTGCTGAGTCATGTTCTGTTTGCTGAGTCATGTTTCTACCTGCTGAGTCATGTCTGTACCTGCTGAGTCATGTTTTTACCTGCTGAGTCATGTCTGTACCTGCTGAGTCATGTTTCTACCTGCTGAGTCATGTTTCTACCTGCTGAGTCATGTTCTGTTTGCTGAGTCATGTTTCTACCTGCCGAGTCATGTTCTGTTTGCTGAGTCATGTTCTGTTTGCTGAGTCATGTTCTGTTTGCTGAGTCATGTTTCTACCTGCTGAGTCATGTTTCTACCTGCTGAGTCATGTTTCTACCTGCTGAGTCATGTTTCTTCTCCTCTGTCTCTCAGTGCCTTTGGCTGTCCATACTCGGACATTAACATGCGTAAAGAGGTGGTGCTTCCTGATAGGCTGGGAGGAGAGAGAGTCATCACCCTTGTACCCGTCACCTTGCATCACCATGGCAACCAGTCAGACAGGTAAGCTGCAGTTCTGTATGCGTCTCCCTCTTTGCCTGTTTATGTACCGTCACTCTCTCTCTCTGTGTCGGACAGGAGAGGCGTTCAGGTGAAGACGGAGTCCAGAGGTGAGACTCTGCTGCTGCCTCTGGGGAAGAGAAGAAGACTGACGGACAGGTGAGACTGACAGACAGAAAATCTTCCACTTCCTGTTTATGTTTGAATATCTGCTGAGTAATGTGTGCAGGTGAAGAAGGAGCTCTGATTGGCTGCAATCAGGGGTCAAACTGTGTTTGATTCCTGGAGGTTCAAGCTCTCAGCCATTAAACCTGATCTTCTTCAAAAATCAATTGATCCAATCTTCATCTGTCCTGCTCAGCTGATATATTTATAGATTGAGTGTCATGTAAAGTGTGTGTGGGTGTTTGTTGTGAGTAGATTATCTCTGGGTGTTATATAAACCTGGATTATATAACACAGACTCACACTCACACCTTCACCAGCTGTCACTTTAAACTGATGAACACATGAATGCATCAATAATTATAATGCAATAAATAATATTCAATATTCTGTACTTTTACTTTTGGTACTTAAGATATATTTTGATGCTAATACTTTTAATTGAGTAAAATTTTGACTGACTTTTGAATGACTGACTTCCTCCTCTCCTCTGGCTCCGCCCCGCAGACTGTCCCAGCCAACCAAATTCCTCCGTGTGAAACAGGAAGAGGAGGGGCTTAACCTCCGAGCCCTTGGCCCAGGTACGGTGTGTTTCCATAGAAACCAGAGTCATAAGATGGTGTTTGTTATATAC
The DNA here is from genome assembly GCF_963924715.1 of Thunnus thynnus. Taxonomy (NCBI): domain Eukaryota; kingdom Metazoa; phylum Chordata; class Actinopteri; order Scombriformes; family Scombridae; genus Thunnus; species Thunnus thynnus. The sequence continues at coordinate 216,762 of NC_089537.1, forward strand.
TGTGTCAGTTTTTACAGATGAAACTGTGAGCTGTGGTTGCTAAGGGCTTTGGGGTGTTCACTATGGTGTTGCTATGTGGTTGCTAAGGAGTATGGGGGTGTTTACTCAGGCAGAAAGTGCAAAGAGACAGGAAATGTGCAGACAGACACACAACAACATGGTTTAAGGTTCACTTACTATATGTTCTGGAGCTTTTGAGCAAACTTCCAGACGTGTTGACATGTTTTGAATGCACACAGTTGTTTGCTGTTGCCGTCTCAGCTGATGATGGTCAACCGTGTCCTGCTGTGTAACCATGGCAACCACAGACACCACAGCAGGCTGATTTTACTGAACAATTCATCTCTTCATCAATCAACTAAAACATCAGTTTAATTATCAAGTCTGGATCAGTAAACAGGTGTATTAAACTGCAGGTAACTATAGCAACAGAATTGATGCTTCAGTTAACTGACACAAACACACACAGCATCCTCCCTCTCTCCTCCTCAATGTGTTGCCATGGAAACAGTAGGCAGATGAAGTGACTGTTTCCATGGAAACAGCTCACCATGGTGACTGAAGTGTTGGTTATGGACTGGATCTGTTCACTGCAGCTCTCAGCTCTTCTCACTGATCATTGATCAGGTGACTGATCAGGAGACGGTGGTCACATGATGCCTGTCTTTGAGACGGATACTCTGTTGGCCCTGCTTCAGGAAAGCAGAAAAATCTGAGAAGCTGTAAATAAACAACATCTTGTATTTGTTCTTGAAAAATTACTCTAGCAATTAAATGATTATCAAACAGAAAACTGTCCACCTGTGTTCATTGAGGTGTTGTCAGGTGTTCACTGAGGTGTTGTCAGGTGTTCATTGAGGTGTTGTCTGGTGTTCATTGAGGTGTTGTCTGGTGTTCATTGAGGTGTTGTCTGGTGTTCACTGAGGTGTTGTCTGGTGTTCATTGAGGTGTTGTCTGGTGTTCATTGAGGTGTTGTCTGGTGTTCACTGAGGTGTTGTCAGGTGTTCACTGAGGTGTTGTCAGGTGTTCATTGAGGTGTTGTCAGGTGTTCATTGAGGTGTTGTCTGGTGTTCACTGAGGTGTTGTCAGGTGTTCATTGAGGTGTTGTCTGGTGTTCATTGAGGTGTTGTCTGGTGTTCATTGAGGTGTTGTCTGGTGTTCACTGAGGTGTTGTCTGGTGTTCATTGAGGTGTTGTCTGGTGTTCATTGAGGTGTTGTCTGGTGTTCACTGAGGTGTTGTCAGGTGTTCACTGAGGTGTTGTCAGGTGTTCATTGAGGTGTTGTCAGGTGTTCATTGAGGTGTTGTCTGGTGTTCACTGAGGTGTTGTCAGGTGTTCACTGAGGTGTTGTCAGGTGTTCATTGAGGTGTTGTCAGGTGTTGTCAGGTGTTCATTGAGGTGTTGTCTGGTGTTCATTGAGGTGTTGTCAGGTGTTCACTGAGGTGTTGTCAGGTGTTCATTGAGGTGTTTTCAGGTGTTGTCAGGTGTTCATTGAGGTGTTGTCTGGTGTTCATTGAGGTGTTGTCTGGTGTTCATTGAGGTGTTGTCAGGTGTTCACTGAGGTGTTGTCAGGTGTTGTCAGGTGTTCATTGAGGTGTTGTCTGGTGTTGTCAGGTGTTCATTGAGGTGTTGTCTGGTGTTCATTGAGGTGTTGTCAGGTGTTCACTGAGGTGTTGTCAGGTGTTCATTGAGGTGTTTTCAGGTGTTGTCAGGTGTTCATTGAGGTGTTGTCTGGTGTTCATTGAGGTGTTGTCAGGTGTTCATTGAGGTGTTGTCAGGTGTTCATTGAGGTGTTGTCTGGTGTTCATTGAGGTGTTGTCAGGTGTTCACTGAGGTGTTGTCAGGTGTTCATTGAGGTGTTGTCAGGTGTTCACTGAGGTGTTGTCAGGTGTTCATTGAGGTGTTGTCAGGTGTTCATTGAGGTGTTGTCAGGTGTTCACTGAGGTGTTGTCAGGTGTTCATTGAGGTGTTGTCAGGTGTTGTCAGGTGTTCATTGAGGTGTTGTCAGGTGTTCATTGAGGTGTTGTCAGGTGTTCACTGAGGTGTTGTCAGGTGTTCATTGAGGTGTTGTCAGGTGTTGTCAGGTGTTCATTGAGGTGTTGTCAGGTGTTGTCAGGTGTTCATTGAGGTGTTGTCAGGTGTTGTCAGGTGTTCATTGAGGTGTTGTCAGGTGTTCATTGAGGTGTTGTCAGGTGTTGTCAGGTGTTCATTGAGGTGTCAGGTGTTCATTGAGGTGTTGTCAGGTGTTGTCAGGTGTTCATTGAAGTGTTGTCAGGTGTTCACTGAGGTGTTGTCAGGTGTTCATTGAGGTGTTGTCAGGTGTTCATTGAGGTGTTGTCAGGTGTTCACTGAGGTGTTGTCAGGTGTTCACTGAGGTGTTGTCAGGTGTTCATTGAGGTGTTGTCAGGTGTTCACTGAGGTGTTGTAAGGTGTTCATTGAGGTGTTGTCAGGTGTTCATTGAGGTGTTGTCAGGTGTTCACTGAGGTGTTGTCAGGTGTTCATTGAGGTGTTGTCAGGTGTTGTCAGGTGTTGTCAGGTGTTCATTGAGGTGTTGTCAGGTGTTCATTGAGGTGTTATCAGGTGTTGTCAGGTGTTCATTGAGGTGTTGTCAGGTGTTCATTGAGGTGTTGTCAGGTGTTCATTGAGGTGTTGTCAGGTGTTCACTGAGGTGTTGTCAGGTGTTCATTGAGGTGTTGTCAGGTGTTCATTGAGGTGTTGTCAGGTGTTCACTGAGGTGTTGTCAGGTGTTCATTGAGGTGTTGTCAGGTGTTCATTGAGGTGTTGTCAGGTGTTCATTGAGGTGTTATCAGGTGTTGTCAGGTGTTCATTGAGGTGTTGTCAGGTGTTCATTGAGGTGTTGTCAGGTGTTCATTGAGGTGTTGTCAGGTGTTCATTGAGGTGTTGTCAGGTGTTGTCAGGTGTTCATTGAGGTGTTGTCAGGTGTTCATTGAGGTGTTGTCAGGTGTTGTCAGGTGTTCATTGAGGTGTTGTCAGTTGTTGTCAGGTGTTCATTGAGGTGTTGTCAGGTGTTGTCAGGTGTTCATTGAGGTGTTGTCAGGTGTTCACTGAGGCGTCTTGTCCTGACTCACCTGCTTGGACTTGGACTTGTCTGAAGGTGTTCCCCTGTCTCTCACCTGTCTGTTTCTCCTGCTGCTACAGAGTCCAGCCTGCAGGCTGTCCTCCACCAGTCTGTCTTCCTGTCGGCCATGTCAGCGCAGCCGGGCCGTGACCTGTCGCTCTGCCTGGAGCAACACCGCAAACTGCTGCCAGGGGTCGCCGGAGTTCACGCTGACACCGTCCAGCACTGGAGCGTCCAGCAGGTCAGTATGACAGGTCAGAGTGAGTCAGTCGGTTTCTGCAGCTGTCTCTCTCTATGGTTGCTATGGTGACAGTGTTGCAACATCAGTATACTGGAGGTTGACTAAAACATACCTGTCTGTCTGTTTGTCTTTCTCTTTGATCTGTCTGTCTCTCTGAAGGTATCAGAGTTCGTCGAGTCTCTTCCTGGCTGTGAGGAACAGGCCAAACAGTTCAAAGATGAGGTGAGTAGATCAATCAGCTGCTGTAGATTTAATTATATCAGATTTGACACAGCTGTGATCTGATTGGCTCCTGCCTCTGTCTGTCTAGCAAATCGATGGGAGGGCCTTCCTCCTGCTCACCCAACGGGACATCGTCAGGATCATGTCAATCAAACTTGGCCCTGCCCTCAAGATTTACAACTCCATCCTGATGTTCAAACACACCGAAGACAGGAGCCTATCACACACAGCGGATGGGAGCCAATCACATGTTCAAGACAGGAGCCAATCACATGCCGGGGATGGGAGCCAATCACACGCTGATGACAGGAGCCAATCACACGCTCAGGACAGGAGCCAGTCACACGCCGATGACAGGAGCCAATCACACGCTCAGGACAGGAGCCAATCACACGCCGATGACAGGAGCCAATCACACATTCAGGACAGGAGCCAATCACAGGCTGAGGACATCCACATCTGACACCTGCACTCAGGATTTGGCTAATCCAGAACCACCTGATTATAAGCCCCTCCCCCTCATATATGTGGGAGGGATTGAATTTTCCATCCACTCATCAGTCAAACTTAGATTTGTGATGTCACAACAGTAATCTCAGGTGTTTCCTTCAAATCTTTCCTCAAATCTATTTTTTCTGCAAGTCAGTTTAAAATATGAAATGAAACATTGTGTTCACCAAAGAAAAACTAACTTCCGACTCCTGCATCTTATAATTACACAAAAAGATCTCGTCATTTTATAACTAATAAAAGTTCTCAGAAGTATGGAAACATTTCTTATGACTGTGAGGAAGGTCCTGAAATAAATCTCAAAATTGTAAAAAGAATGTTACAATTGTGAGAAAAAATCTCATGTTTGGCGTAAAAAGTAGTCACAAGATTTTATAATGACAACGAAAAGCCTAGAAGTCTAAAAGACTCCTGTTAACAGAAATTATAATGAAAAGATCCCATAACTGCGATAAAAAGCCTCTTGATTACGAAAAAAAACTTCCGTGATTACAAAAAAGCTTTTATGATTACAAGAAAGTTTCACAATTATTTGAAAAGATCTCAACTGTGATAAAGTCTCATGATACAGGAAAAGGTTCATGAGTACAAAAAGTTTGTTTGCAAAAAAAAGTTTCACGATTACAAGAAAGTTTCACAATTACCTGAAAAGATCTTACAACTGCGATAAAAGTCTAATAATACGTACAAATCATCAGCTGTACTTTGTGTTTAATACTAATTAGCAAATGTTAGCATGCTAACATTAGCTAGGATGGTGAACATGGTAAACTGTAGCATGTTAGCATGCTGATGTTAGCGTGTAGCTTGTTTCAGCTGTTTTTTTAATGAAAGTAAGGGCTCCTAAATAAACACAGTAAACAGTTGATGACATCACACCGTAGCTCGGCCCCCCGCTGACATCACTTCCTGCTGAACTGTCTCTGCTCCTCTCAGGATTTTTGAAAGTCACTTCCTGTTACCGTCTTGTCACACCTGGTCTGCTGTGATTGGTGTGATGTCAGAGTTTATATTTATCTGCAGTTGTCTATAGATTTCTATTTTACGCTTTATATATAAATATATAGATTTGTATTTCTGTGTATCCTGTCAGGAAGCCCCTCCCCCATGTGATGTCACAGTGGGCGGGGCTGCACACGCTCAGTTTCTACAAGTTCCCTCAGGTTGCCGTGGTAACAACTCATGATATTTATATTCAGTCTTTCTTTGCTGTTTCTGTCAGTATTTGATGAGATCAATAAAGTTTGTGATCTGTCTGCCAGTAGTTCATTGGCTGTCTTTAAGCAGGTGAGTTACCTGGACACAGACGTGATAATGTTTATACCTGCACATACAGAGTGTCAGCAGGGACAAACTGATGACTGAACAAATTATTCAGATGCCGCAGTGCTGCACTGCCTCTGTCTCCTAGCAACAGCAACATCCCAGAATCTGCATCGTCCACTGCTGCTCAGAGGCATGAGGAGGATTTCCTTTGAGTTTTACCTCCTTTATTAATATTTATAAGTCACTGCAGCTCAGAGTTCAAACTAACAACGGTTTAAACAAAGATTAGAACACAGCAGAGATGTTACAGAGTGGAGCGTCTTCCCTCACAGAGCGTCTTTGGTTGAGTAGACAGAAAGGAGCATTTTCTCTCACAGAGGATCTTTGTGTTTCCAGTGAATAAAACCTTCCGGAGTGAAACATCTGATCAGGATCATGCTCAAACACTCCTGTCACGTTTTGTAGAATTTAAAATCTTATTTTTAAGAAATGGTGATGGTGTCCATCCCAGCAAAGTAGGTTCTCACTTCATGCTAAATAATACCTCCACCTGTTTTGCCCCCTGATACTCCACTGTGGTTCTACTCAGGTAACTGCATCTCTGGTTAACTGTACATCCTACCACCTCCTGCCTCCACATCCCCATCATATCTAACTCAGCATGGCCCCTCCCAGTTTGCACACAGTGACCTTCTGTTTCCCTTAATAATCTCACAGACAATCTGAATAGCACCTTTCTCAAAACACTTGACTCTGTTGCTCCTCTTACAACCAGAAAACATACTGGGATTAAATCAGTGCCATGGTTTGATGACACTCCTGCACTCAAACAGATGTGTAGAAAGCTTGAGAGCGGGTGGCGTGTAATTAGTTATTAGTAATTAGTAATTAGAGTTATTGCCTTGCCCAGAATATTTCTATCACCTGATTAAAATGAATAAAAATAATCCACGGTTTCTATCCCTGACAATAGCTTTTCATTCAAGGCTGACGAAATTCTTCACAAATAGGATTGACTCAATCAGAGATCAGGTCACTGGTCCACAGTCCTCTCAGACTGATGGCTGTGAACTCTCCAGTACTTTGATGGATGCAGGCCAACCAACATATTAGACCCTATACCGTCTCTTTTAAGGTACTGTTTCCTGTTTTAAGAAGTCCTATTCTTGAAATTATAAACAAGTTGTTTCCATGGGCTTGGTGCCCTCACTTTTTAAAACTGCCATTATTAAACCCCTGCTTAAAAAAACGTAACACTGATCCACCAATTCTGAACAATTATAGACAAATTTCCAATCTTCCTTTTATGTTGAAATTAGTTGAGAGAGTAGTCACTGATCAACTTAATGCCTACTTATCCAACAACAATCTTTTTGATAAATTTCAATCTGGCTTTCGGTCCTGTCATTCTACTGAAACTGCCTTGACCAGAGTAGTCAATGATCTACTAAATCTAAACTTTTGACTCTGACTTAACATCATTGTCACTGCTTCTTGACTTGAGTGCAGCTTTAGACACTGTGGACCATAGCATACTTCTAAGCTGTGTATTTGTCTTTTACCATTCGGTACAGGATGTTCGGTTCGGTATGCTTCATTACCCAAAGAATTACTGTCAACATAGTTGAATAATCCACTCACTCCGACGTGCAGAACAATAACTTCCAACCAGAATGTTTTGGCAGTGTGCCACTTAGCTGTAGCTGCTCACGGATGTATGCTAGCCAGCTTATCCAAGTTTGCCTGGTTACTCTGTAGTGTCACTGCTGTCAGAATGACAAATGAGAGACCCATAACACTGACTGAGTGCAGCACTATTATTGAAATATGCTCCATTATCTCCATAGTGAAATGATACAGCATCTCTCCCTCCTCTCTCTGTGTCGGTCGGCTTTGAGTGAAGCCGTTCAGATCAACAATAAAAACCATTGATTTCTGATGTAGTCAGACAGCACATCTGAGAACCAGTTCTGAGAGAGAAAAATATAGTTAAAGTATTGCAGTAAAAGTACATAAGTATTATGAGCTTGATGGAGTTAAAGTATTGCAGTAAAAGTACATAAGTATTATGAGCTTGATGGAGTTAAAGTATTGCAGTAAAAGTACATAAGTATTATGAGCTTGATGTAGTTAAAGTATTGCAGTAAAAGTACATAAGTATTATGAGCTTGATGTAGTTAAAGTATTGCAGTAAAAGTACATAAGTATTATGAGCTTGATGTAGTTAAAGTATTGCAGTAAAAGTACATAAGTATTATGAGCTTGATGTAGTTAAAGTATTGCAGTAAAAGTACATAAGTATTATGAGCTTGATGTAGTTAAAGTATTGCAGTAAAAGTAGTGGTTTGGTCCCTCTGACTGATATATTATTATATATGACATCATTAGATTATTAATAGTGAAGCATCAGTGTTAGAGCAGCATGTTACTGTTGTAGCTGCTGGAGGTGGAGCTAGTTTCAGTAATAGTTTCCACTGCAGCACAACTAAACTGTGTCAGTAATATTTTCCACTGTAACACAACTAAACTGTGTCAGTAATATTTTCCACTGTAACACAACTAAACTGTGTCAGTAATAGTTTCCACTGCATCACAACTAAACTGTGTCAGTAATAGTTTCCACTGTAACACAACTAAACTGTGTCAGTAATAGTTTCCACTGCATCACAACTAAACTGTGTCAGTAATAGTTTCCACTGCAGCACAACTAAACTGTGTCAGTAATATTTTCCACTGTAACACAACTAAACTGTGTCAGTAATATTTTCCACTGTAACACAACTAAACTGTGTCAGTAATATTTTCCACTGCATCACAACTAAACTGTGTCAGTAATAGTTTCCACTGTATCACAACTAAACTGTGTCAGTAATATTTTCCACTGTATCACAACTAAACTGTGTCAGTAATAGTTTCCACTGCAGCAACTAAACTGTGTCAGTAATAGTTTCCACTGTAACACAACTAAACTGTGTCAGTAATAGTTTCCACTGCAGCACAACTAAACTGTCAGTAATAGTTTCCACTGTATCACAACTAAACTGTGTCAGTAATAGTTTCCACTGTATCACAACTAAACTGTGTCAGTAATAGTTTCCACTGCAGCAACTAAACTGTGTCAGTAATAGTTTCCACTGTAACACAACTAAACTGTGTCAGTAATAGTTTCCACTGTATCACAACTAAACTGTGTCAGTAATAGTTTCCACTGTAACACAACTAAACTGTGTCAGTAATAGTTTCCACTGTATCACAACTAAACTGTGTCAGTAATAGTTTCCACTGTATCACAACTAAACTGTGTCAGTAATAGTTTCCACTGCAGCAACTAAACTGTGTCAGTAATAGTTTCCACTGTAACACAACTAAACTGTGTCAGTAATAGTTTCCACTGTATCACAACTAAACTGTGTCAGTAATAGTTTCCACTGTAACACAACTAAACTGTGTCAGTAATAGTTTCCACTGTAACACAACTAAACTGTGTCAGTAATAGTTTCCACTGTAACACAACTAAACTGTGTCAGTAATAGTTTCCACTGCATCACATCTGTGTCAGTAATAGTTTCCACTGCAACACAACTAAACTGTGTCAGTAATAGTTTCCACTGCAACACAACTAAACTGTCAGTAATAGTTTCCACTGCATCACAACTAAACTGTCAGTAATAGTTTCCACTGCATCACAACTAAACTGTCAGTAATAGTTTCCACTGCAGCAACTAAACTGTGTCAGTAATAGTTTCCACTGCATCACAACTAAACTGTGTCAGTAATAGTTTCCACTGCAACACAACTAAACTGTGTCAGTAATAGTTTCCACTGCATCACAACTAAACTGTCAGTAATAGTTTCCACTGCATCACAACTAAACTGTCAGTAATAGTTTCCACTGCATCACAACTAAACTGTGTCAGTAATAGTTTCCACTGCAGCAACTAAACTGTCAGTAATAGTTTCCACTGCATCACAACTAAACTGTCGGTAATAGTTTCCACTGCAACAACTAAACTGTGTCAGTAATAGTTTCCACTGCATCACATCTGTGTCAGTAATAGTTTCCACTGCATCACATCTGTGTCAGTAATAGTTTCCACTGCATCACATCTGTGTCAGTAATAGTTTCCACTGCAGCAACTAAACTGTGTCAGTAATAGTTTCCACTGCATCACAACTAAACTGTGTCAGTAATAGTTTCCACCGCATCAACTAAACTGTGTCAGTAATAGTTTCCACTGCAGCAACTAAACTGTGTCAGTAATAGTGTCCACTGCAGCAACTAAACTGTCAGTAATAGTTTCCACTGCATCACAACTAAACTGTCAGTAATAGTTTCCACTGCATCACAACTAAACTGTGTCAGTAATAGTTTCCACTGCATCACATCTGTGTCAGTAATAGTTTCCACTGCAGCAACTAAACTGTGTCAGTAATAGTTTCCACTGCAGCAACTAAACTGTGTCAGTAATAGTGTCCACCGCATCAACTAAACTGTGTCAGTAATAGTTTCCACTGCAGCAACTAAACTGTCAGTAATAGTTTCCACTGTATCACAACTAAACTGTGTCAGTAATAGTTTCCACTGTATCACAACTAAACTGTGTCAGTAATAGTTTCCACTGCATCACAACTAAACTGTCAGTAATAGTTTCCACTGCATCACAACTAAACTGTCAGTAATAGTTTCCACTGCATCACAACTAAACTGTCAGTAATAGTTTCCACTGTATCACAACTAAACTGTGTCAGTAATAGTTTCCACTGCATCGCAACTAAACTGTCAGTAATAGTTTCCACTGTAACAACTAAACTGTGTCAGTAATAGTTTCCACTGCAGCACAACTAAACTGTGTCAGTAATAGTTTCCACTGTAACAACTAAACTGTGTCAGTAATAGTTTCCACTGTAACAACTAAACTGTGTCAGTAATAGTTTCCACTGCATCACAACTAAACTGTGTCAGTAATAGTTTCCACTGCAAAACAACTAAACTGTCAGTAATAGTTTCCACTGCATCACAACTAAACTGTGTCAGTAATAGTTTCCACTGCATCACAACTAAACTGTCAGTAATAGTTTCCACTGCATCACAACTAAACTGTGTCAGTAATAGTTTCCACTGCATCACAACTAAACTGTGTCAGTAATAGTTTCCACTGCATCACAACTAAACTGTCAGTAATAGTTTCCACTGCATCACAACTAAACTGTCAGTAATAGTTTCCACTGTAACAACTAAACTGTGTCAGTAATAGTTTCCACTGTAACACAACTAAACTGTGTCAGTAATAGTTTCCACTGCATCACAACTAAACTGTGTCAGTAATAGTTTCCACTGCAGCACAACTAAACTGTGTCAGTAATAGTTTCCACTGTAACACAACTAAACTGTCAGTAATAGTTTCCACTGTAACAACTAAA
>NC_089537.1:232500-285000 GCF_963924715.1 Thunnus thynnus
TGGCCACCGAGTGGATTCCTCAGCCTGCCAGCCAGGAGGCGTCTGAGGTTGTCCCTGCTGATGTAGACACACACACACACACACACACACACACACACACAGATGACATCATCTATGACATCTATGACCTGTGTGACCTCAGCAGGAACGAGGTGGTGGTGGTGAAGGGGAAGCTGCAGCTGTGCTCGCTCTCAGGGCTCGTGGCAGCGCTCGGCATCATGGTCCTGCTGATGGGCGTGGTCATGGCCGCTCTGGGCTACTGGCCGAGGGACGGGCTGTTTTTCAGCCACCGGCCACAGGAGGGCGCCGCGCTCGCCTCCGTGTCTGACGCTCAGGTGAGACGCACCGCACCTCACCTCAACACATACAGACGGGGGGGGCACAGGTACTCCGTGAGTAATCTGATTACTTCATGAGTAATGCATATTCAAGGTAATCCAACTACTTCAAGGTAATCTGATTGATTTACAAGTAATCTGATTATTCATAAGTTGTCTGATTACATCACTAGTAATCAGATTACAGGTAACTGCTACCTGCAGTAATCAGATTACCTGCTTTACTTGTTAATGATGCAACGTTAACTCAGATGTTCTGTTGAAACAGGAAGGAGAGGAAAGGGAGCAACTACAAGGAGGTGCTGGAGGAGCAGAAGGAGCTGATGGAGGAGCAGGAGGAGGAGAAGGAGGTGATGGAGGAGCAGGAGGAGGAGAAGGAGGTGATGGAGGAGCAGGACGAGAAGGAGGTGATGGAGGAGCAGGAGGACGAGAAGGAGGTGATGGAGGAGCAGGACGAGAAGGAGGTGATGGAGGAGCAGGACGAGAAGGAGGTGATGGAGGAGCAGGAGGACGAGAAGGAGGTGATGGAGGAGCAGGAGGAAGAGGAGGAGGTGATGAAGGTTTTAACCAAACAGAAAGCATCAACGGGACAACTCCTCGAGGTTTTCTGGAGGATTTCCTCGACAGGTAACGGCTTGATTCCACCAGGCGTCTGCGTTGCGTTCCAGCTGCGTCACGTTCTGTCTGCGTTGCGTTCCAGCTGCGTAGAGCATCTGGTCTGTTCAACCCCATGCAGACTCCCGATCGTACGTTAACAATAAACACAATTAAAACAGACAAATAAAGAAATCATTTTACCGATAGAAGAAGCACAAAAGTCAAAGAAAGACCAAATCAACAAAATCTGAGCAAGTAAACAAAATTGGGCAGTTCAGTTGCGCTGCCACTACAGTAATTACGGTAGCCTAAAGGTGCTCATTCAGCTTAGGCTACCGTAATTACAGTAGTCACAACTGAAGGCTGCTCGACCACAATTATTCCGCTTCTGAAACACTCCAGTGAAGCCGCGCAGAGGACGGAACAAAAGTGTTAAATGTGTGTGCAGGTATCTGTACTCTGATAGGCTGTTTTAAATGTGTGTGCAGGTATCTGTACTCTGATAGGCTGTTTTAAATGTGTGTGCAGGTATCTGTGCTCTGATAGGCTGTTTTAAATGTGTGTGCAGGTATCTGTGCTCTGATAGGCTGTTTTAAATGTGTGTGCAGGTATCTGTACTCTGATAGGCTGAAGGTGTTTGGGCCTCTCATCATGGGGATCGGGATCTTCTTGTTCATCTGTGCAAACGCCGTCCTGCACGAGAACCGCGACCGGAAGACAAAGGTGATCAATCTGCGGGACATTTACTCCACTGTCATCGACCTGCATAGCCTGAAGAGGACCGCCCCCTCCTCCTCAGCCAATCCCCTCAACGGCCTCGTCAACTACATCCAATCAAAGAGCCTGGAGGCCAAGTCCCAGGCGTACCCGGCCTCCCTGCTCAGCAGGAGGGAGGCGGGTGAGCTGTCGTCCAGGCAACCGTTGCCCAGCAGCAGCAGAGGAGGCGGGGACACAGTGTTCAGTATCGAACAGGGGCTGCAAGACACTCCTCCCTCCCCCTGCTCCTCCCACAGACTCCCCCTCCCTCCCAGCTTCAAACCCACCCCCACCTCCCTCAGCTCCTCCACACTCCCCCTGCGCCGCCCACGGCCTCCCTCCCCACGGCGGAGGCACTCGGCTCGGGCCAGGAGTGGCCAGGGCTGGGGGGGGTCAGCGGGAGGAGGTGACAGAGGGGAGGAGGTATCCCCCCCCCCGGTGGTTCAACCCCCACCCCCCCCACCTGGCTCCTTCCCGTCCTCCTCCTCCCTCAGCCCATCCCACTTGTCTGTCTCCTCCCTCTCTCACCTGCTGGCCTGCTCGCCCACGCTGGCCCCGCCCTGCAGGAGGCGGAGCCTCCCAGTGGTTTACAGCGAGCTGTCTCACAGTGAGGAGGAGTCCTGCGAGTGGACGGAGACCGCAGCCTCACATCATGTGACATCACAGGTGGAGGTGACATCACACAGGCAGTTCTCCAACAGGGAGAAGCTGAGGATGATTTCACTGAGGCGGGACGACCAATCAGAGACTGACTGACTGGTCATGTGACACATGAGGAGAACTGTGGATTTGTGCTTTTCATGCTAACGTTATTTTGTTTTCATGTTTATGTTCATTGTTTTCGGGTTAGTTACGTTGTTTTCACACTAACATTACTTTATTGTTTTCATGCTAACGTTATTTTGTTTTTGTTCTCTTGTTATTTTATTGTTTTCATGCTAACGTTACTTCATTTTCATGCTTATGTTACTTTATTGTTTTCGTTCTTTCCAATCAGAGATGGACTGACTGGTCATGTGACACATGAAGAAGGACTGTGTGCAGCAATAAGGAGTCTTCCACCTGAACAGATGTTTTTATACCTTTACCTGTGCGCGGTGCGTTCATGATCATGCAGAAAAACCTGAAACTTCCAAACAGGAGCACAACAAAACGTATCTCCACAGAAACTGAAAAATGTTAAATGTTTAAAGTTTGAATACTTCTGTGCTTCAGTATCTTTAACCTTTGAAAGCTCCATGAATCTGAATCAGTATCGATAGATTGGACTCGTCTTCCAGTGAAGCAGAGCAGAGCCGGTTGTTTCTGCCTTTAAACTCATCACTTTCCTAAAGTTCATCATTTCAATCAGAATGTAACTGAGAGTAAATGCAGAAGTATTAGAGGTTTGTAACTCTGAGAGACTCAGTGAAAGGGATTTAAAGTTGTAGCGAACCAACGTCTTCCACTGAAACCAGCTTCACCTTAACAGCACAACGTCCAATCAGCTGCTCTGACCGCAGCGTTCAGTCTGAACTGAAACTGTTTCATTGATAACAGAAGAAGAAGAAGCACATTCTGGTCTGATCTTGGTTTTATTACCAAACACTTCACTGTGTTTCTGTCTGACAGCAGCAAAATGTTTCCATGTGTAACTGAATTGAATGAAAACATTAAAGAATGAATATTATGATGTTGCTTCTGAGTCTGGATGATGTTTCAGCTGAATAACAAGTCTGCTCACCTTCCAATAGTCCAGAGAAGAAAGGCTATTAAAACATGCTCAACATAAATTAATTATATATTATCAAATAACTATCAAATAAAAATGTTTATTTGTATTCTGTGTCTTGTAATCATGCCAGCATTTATTAAAAATGTGCCTTCAAATTGTATTCAGTTAATTTGGTGTGAATACGTACATTTTCCGTGTGAGGGCTGCCAACCTAATGAGTGTGTATGTCCGTCCTTCAGCCCTTAGCAAGCAGGTGACCTGAGGCTGCTCTCACCACAGGATGCAGCTAACGTTATTGTTTTCACGCTAACGTTACTTTATTGTTTTCATGCTAACGTCACTTTATTGTTTTCATGCTAACTTTACTTTATTGTTTTCATGCTAACGTTACTAACTTTATTGTTTTCATGCTAACGTCACTTTATTGTTTTCATGCTAACTTTACTTTATTGTTTTCATGCTAACGTTACTAACTTTATTGTTTTCATGCTAACGTCACTTTATTGTTTTCATGCTAACTTTATTGTTTTCATGCTAACGTTACTAACTTTATTGTTTTCATGCTAACTTTACTTTATTGTTTTCATGCTAACGTTACTAACTTTATTGTTTTCATGCTAACGTCACTTTATTGTTTTCATGCTAACGTCACTTTATTGTTTTCATGCTAACTTTACTTTATTGTTTTCATGCTTATATTACTTTATTGTTTTCATGCTAACTTTACTTTATTTTTTCATGCTTAGGTTACTTTATTGTTTTCTGGCTAGTTTTACATTATTGTGTTCATACTTTCATTACTTTGTGTTTTTGTGCTGACATTACTTTGTTTTGGTGTTTATGTTTGTTTTCTTGCTAAAGTTACTTTCTTTTGTGCTAAAGTTATTCTATTGTTTTCATTTTAAATTTCACCAGCTGCCACTGATTCTCTGGTGTTTTAACCCGAACCATGTGATCAGGGTTCACAAGAGTGAACAGTCATGTGACCATCTGAAGCTGCTCCAACAAACAGCTGACTCTCAGTTTGATAAACAAAAGTCTTTTATTTATACATATTCAGTTTAAACAGTCACAAGAAACATAGTTTACAGATAAAGCTTACAGGTAAAGTTTACAGTTTTTGATCATCAAGTGATGTGAACAGAGAAATTCACTGTAAAACAACAACAACAAACAAAGATGGGAATTTATTCTAAATCTGTTTCTAGTCTTCTGTCTCCAGGTGGATGCTAGCACAGAGCTAATTACAGCTAAAATGAAGCTAATGTAGGGCTAACACAGAGCTAATTACAGCTAACATGAAGCTAATGTAGGGCTAACACAGCTAATTACAGCTAACGTGACGTTATTGTAGGGCTAACACAGCTAAAGTGAAGCTAATGTTGAGCTACTGCAGGGCTTATTACAGCTAACGTGAGCTAACACAGTGCTAACACAGAGCTAATTACAACTAACATGAAGCTAACAGCTAACATGATGCTAACATAGTGCTAACGTAAATACTGAGGTTTGTCCTGTAAACATTAAAGTCGACTAAATAAGTGAAAGTGAAACTTATTGTTGATTGGCATGTCAGAAGTGACATCGCTTCCTGTTTACAGATGAGACCCCGTACACAAAGTCGTTAAATATCTGTCAATCAATGTGGGAGTGACAGCAGCAATGTCCAATCATACGTTCTGAAAGTTATGGGTTGTGGGCAGTGCTTCACAGTTTTAAACACTTTTCCAGGACTACAAAGCTGCCTTAAACAATTCCAGGTTTTCCAGGATCAGTCGTGTCCCTGCAGCTGTCAATCAACACTTGTATAATCTTCCCATCACTGTCTGAAGACTTAGCTCCGCCCTCCAGCTGCTCCTATTGGAGCAAAATGTAATGTTCCAGCAACGTTCTCCAAAGTTCCCTGTTTCTTGTCACCTGCAGAAAACATTCTGACAATGTTCCTGTTTTAGATCTAGTCCTGTTCTTTAAAGGAACATCAGGAGAACATCTAGAGAACATCTAGAGAACGTTCTCAGGAGAATGTCAGCAGAACGTCAGTAGAATGTCAGTAAATATCAGTAGAATGTCTGTAGAACGTCAGTAGAACGTCTGGAGAACATCTGGAGAACATATATAATCATATAATAAAAAGAGATTATAGAACGTCAGGAGAACGTTCTCTGAAGGTTCAGTGTAACATTTTAAGAATGTTGGAGGAACCAGATGTTTGGTTCACAGCAATCAGCTGATGATGTAACAGGATGTGACATCACTACAAGTAATCAGACAGTAACTGATGTTGATTATCGCTTATTGATCGATGAGGTCAGCGTCGTGTCCATTTGATCAAAGTCTCTGGTGATCGATACAGGAAGATCAGTTTGGCGTAAAGTTCCTCCTCCAGCTCCAGCTCACCTGTCTCTCTCACCTGAAACAGAGAACAGCCAATCAGATTGCAGCATGACAGCCAATCAGATGCTGAGGGGTGTTTGTGGGTGTGGTCGGGAAGGCGAGTACCAGGAAGATGTCGGTGCAGAGTTTGAGGATGCGGTCGACGCAGGGCAGCTCTTCGAACATGATGGAGTGACTGATGCCGCTGAAGAACTCGCGCACAAACTTCCCGATGACCAAAACCACCGAGGCGTACAATCCCATGATGCTGCAGGGCGAAGGCAGGGACAAGAAGAAGAAGGAGAAGAAGAAGGGTGGCTGTTAGTGGAGCTGGGTCAGACAGTCAGTGTTACGACTCCCTGTGGTGGAAAGTATGTAAGTATATTTACTCAATTACTGTACAATACACTGTTATATATACTGTTTATAACGTATATATGTTTACCATGAATATAACGTATATCATGTTTTTAGCAGCTGTACTGCGAGAAACTAGAAAGAGACCACATTTCTCCCATTTTAGCTTCGCTGCATTGACTTCCTGTAAAATCTAGAATAGAATTTAAAATCCTTCTCCTAACTTACAAAGCCCTTAATGGTCAGGCACCATCATATCTTGAAGAGCTCATAATACCGTATTATCCCACTAGAACACTGCGCACCCAGTATGCAAGCTTACTGGTGGTTCCTACAGTCTTTAAAAGTAGAATGGGAGGCAGAGCCTTCAGCTATCAGGCTCCTCTCCTGTGGATCATCTTCCAGATTGGGTCCGGGGTGCAGACACCCTCTCTATGTTTAAGAGTTTGATAAAGCTTATAGTTAGAGCCGACCAGGCTCGCCTTGGATCAGCCCTTAGTTATGCTGCTATAGGCCTAGACTGCTGGGGGACTTCCCATGATGCACTGAGCTCCTCTCTCCTCCTCCTCCTCTCCATCTGTATGCACTGCAGGTACTGCAGTAATACTACAGGTACTGCAGTAATACTAAAGGTATTGCAGTAATACTAAAGGTGCTGCAGTAATACCCAGGTATTGCATTAATACCCAGGTACTGCATTAATACCCAGGTATTGCAGTAATACCCAGGTATTGCATTAATACCCAGGTATTGCAGTAATACCCAGGTATTGCATTAATACCCAGGTATTGCAGTAATACCCAGGTATTGCAGTAATACCCAGGTACTGCATTAATACCCAGGTATTGCAGTAATACCCAGGTATTGCATTAATACCCAGGTATTGCAGTAATACCCAGGTATTGCAGTAATACCCAGGTACTGCAGTAATACCCAGGTATTGCAGTAATACCCAGGTATTGCATTAATACCCAGGTACTGCATTAATACCCAGGTATTGCAGTAATACCCAGGTACTGCAGTAATACCCAGGTATTGCAGTAATACCCAGGTATTGCAGTAATACCCAGGTACTGCAGTAATACCCAGGGATTGCAGTAATACCCAGGTATTGCATTAATACCCAGGTATTGCAGTAATACCTAGGTATTGCAGTAATACCCAGGTATTGCAGTAATACCCAGGTATTGCAGTAATACCCAGGTACTGCAGTAATACCCAGGTATTGCAGTAATACCCAGGTATTGCATTAATACCCAGGTACTGCATTAATACCCAGGTATTGCAGTAATACCCAGGTACTGCAGTAATACCCAGGTATTGCAGTAATACCCAGGTACTGCAGTAATACCCAGGGATTGCAGTAATACCCAGGTATTGCATTAATACCCAGGTATTGCAGTAATACCTAGGTATTGCAGTAATACCCAGGTACTGCATTAATACCCAGGTATTGCAGTAATACCCAGGTACTGCATTAATACCCAGGTATTGCAGTAATACCCAGGTATTGCAGTAATACCCAGGTACTGCAGTAATACCCAGGTATTGCAGTAATACCTAGGTATTCCAGTAATACCCAGGTATTGCAGTAATACCCAGGTACTGCATTAATACCCAGGTATTGCAGTAATACCCAGGTACTGCAGTAATACCCTGGTATTCCAGTAATACCCAGGTATTGCAGTAATACCCAGGTATTGCAGTAATACCCAGGTACTGCAGTAATACCCAGGGATTGCAGTAATACCCAGGTATTGCATTAATACCCAGGTATTGCAGTAATACCCAGGTATTGCATTAATACCCAGGTATTGCAGTAATACCCAGGTACTGCATTAATACCCAGGTATTGCAGTAATACCCAGGTACTGCATTAATACCCAGGTATTGCAGTAATACCCAGGTACTGCAGTAATACCCAGGTATTCCAGTAATACCCAGGTATTGCAGTAATACCCAGGTACTGCAGTAATACCCTGGTATTCCAGTAATACCCAGGTATTCCAGTAATACCCAGGTACTGCAGTAATACCCAGGTATTCCAGTAATACCCAGGTATTGCAGTAATACCCAGGTACTGCAGTAATACCCAGGTATTGCAGTAATACCCAGGTACTGCAGTAATACCCAGGTATTGCAGTAATACCCAGGTATTGCAGTAATACCCAGGTACTGCATTAATACCCAGGTATTGCATTAATACCCAGGTATTGCAGTAATACCCAGGTATTGCAGTAATACCCAGGTACTGCATTAATACTCAGGTATTGCAGTAATACCCAGGTACTGCATTAATACCCAGGTATTGCAGTAATACCCAGGTACTGCATTAATACCCAGGTATTGCAGTAATACCCAGGTACTGCAGTAATACCCAGGTATTCCAGTAATACCCAGGTATTGCAGTAATACCCAGGTACTGCAGTAATACCCTGGTATTCCAGTAATACCCAGGTATTCCAGTAATACCCAGGTATTGCAGTAATACCCAGGTACTGCAGTAATACCCTGGTATTCCAGTAATACCCAGGTATTGCAGTAATACCCAGGTATTGCAGTAATACCCAGGTACTGCAGTAATACCCAGGGATTGCAGTAATACCCAGGTATTGCATTAATACCCAGGTATTGCAGTAATACCCAGGTATTGCAGTAATACCCAGGTACTGCATTAATACCCAGGTATTGCAGTAATACCCAGGTACTGCATTAATACCCAGGTATTGCAGTAATACCCAGGTACTGCAGTAATACCCTGGTATTCCAGTAATACCCAGGTATTCCAGTAATACCCAGGTATTCCAGTAATACCCAGGTACTGCAGTAATACCCAGGTATTGCAGTAATACCCAGGTATTGCATTAATACCCAGGTACTGCATTAATACCCAGGTATTGCAGTAATACCCAGGTACTGCAGTAATACCCAGGTATTGCAGTAATACCCAGGTACTGCAGTAATACCCAGGGATTGCAGTAATACCCAGGTATTGCATTAATACCCAGGTATTGCAGTAATACCCAGGTATTGCAGTAATACCCAGGTACTGCATTAATACCCAGGTATTGCAGTAATACCCAGGTACTGCATTAATACCCAGGTATTGCAGTAATACCCAGGTACTGCAGTAATACCCAGGTATTCCAGTAATACCCAGGTATTGCAGTAATACCCAGGTACTGCAGTAATACCCTGGTATTCCAGTAATACCCAGGTATTGCAGTAATACCCAGGTATTGCAGTAATACCCAGGTACTGCAGTAATACCCAGGGATTGCAGTAATACCCAGGTATTGCATTAATACCCAGGTATTGCAGTAATACCCAGGTATTGCAGTAATACCCAGGTACTGCATTAATACCCAGGTATTGCAGTAATACCCAGGTACTGCATTAATACCCAGGTATTGCAGTAATACCCAGGTACTGCATTAATACCCAGGTATTGCAGTAATACCCAGGTACTGCAGTAATACCCAGGTATTCCAGTAATACCCAGGTATTGCAGTAATACCCAGGTACTGCAGTAATACCCAGGTATTCCAGTAATACCCAGGTATTCCAGTAATACCCAGGTACTGCAGTAATACCCAGGTATTCCAGTAATACCCAGGTATTCCAGTAATACCCAGGTATTGCATTAATACCCAGGTACTGCATTAATACCCAGGTATTGCAGTAATACCCAGGTATTGCATTAATACCCAGGTATTGCAGTAATACCCAGGTATTGCATTAATACCCAGGTATTGCAGTAATACCCAGGTATTGCAGTAATACCCAGGTACTGCAGTAATACCCAGGTATTCCAGTAATACCCAGGTATTGCAGTAATACCCAGGTACTGCAGTAATACCCAGGTATTGCAGTAATACCCAGGTATTGCATTAATACCCAGGTATTGCAGTAATACCCAGGTACTGCAGTAATACCCAGGTATTGCAGTAATACCCAGGTATTGCAGTAATACCCAGGTACTGCAGTAATACCCAGGGATTGCAGTAATACCCAGGTATTGCATTAATACCCAGGTATTCCAGTAATACCCAGGTACTGCAGTAATACCCAGGTATTCCAGTAATACCCAGGTATTGCAGTAATACCCAGGTATTGCAGTAATACCCAGGTACTGCAGTAATACCCAGGTATTCCAGTAATACCCAGGTATTCCAGTAATACCCAGGTACTGCAGTAATACCCAGGTATTGCAGTAATACCCAGGTATTGCAGTAATACCCAGGTATTGCATTAATACCCAGGTATTCCAGTAATACCCAGGTATTGCAGTAATACCCAGGTATTGCAGTAATACCCAGGTACTGCAGTAATACCCAGGTATTCCAGTAATACCCAGGTATTGCAGTAATACCCAGGTACTGCAGTAATACCCAGGTATTGCAGTAATACCCAGGTATTGCATTAATACCCAGGTATTGCAGTAATACCCAGGTATTGCAGTAATACCCAGGTACTGCATTAATACCCAGGTATTGCAGTAATACCCAGGTACTGCATTAATACCCAGGTACTGCAGTAATACCCAGGTATTGCATTAATACGCAGGTATTGCAGTAATACCCAGGTACTGCAGTAATACCCAGGTATTGCATTAATACCCAGGTTTTGCAGTAATACCCAGGTACTGCAGTAATACCCAGGTATTGCAGTAATACCCAGGTATTGCAGTAATACTAAAGGTATTGCATTAATACCCAGGTATTGCAGTAATACCCAGGTATTGCAGTAATACCCAGGTATTGCATTAATACCCAGGTATTGCAGTAATACCCAGGTACTGCATTAATACCCAGGTATTGCATTAATACCCAGGTATTGCATTAATACCCAGGTATTGCAGTAATACTACAGGTATTGCAGTAATACTACAGGTATTGCAGTAATACCCAGGTATTGCATTAATACCCAAGTACTGCAGTAATACCCAGGTATTGCAGTAATACCCAGGTATTGCAGTAATACTACAGGTATTGCAGTAATACTACAGGTATTGCAGTAGTGCTACGTACCCGTATCCAGCCAGGAAACCCAGACTCGGAGGACTGACTTTATCACTGAACACAAACAGCTGAAGCCCCGCCTCCCTCCTGTTGCCCGCCGAAGCTCCGCCCCCGACAGGCACGCGGCCGGCGGCCGGTTGATCGACGATCCACCACTCCTGGATCTCTCGGCTCTGATTGGTCGACCGCTCCAGGGCCAGCAGGATGTCCTTGTAGCGGTCATCTGATTGGACGAGAGAGGAGAGCGGCCATGTGATCGGAGGAGGCGTCAGTACGATAGTTTGTTACCATGGAAACAAGAGAAATATAAACTGAATTTACATTTACTGATGAAAAACTAGAAAATCTCTCATCACGTTTCTGTATTTTTATATTTTTATGTTTTTTTATTTTTATGTGACAGAACGATAAATACACACGTTCTCCTTTCAGTACTGAAGTTAAACAACCAATCAAATGTAGTTTTATAGAATATAAATATAAACCTGGGTAAAGCTGTTCGATGGGTTTGGCGTTGGAGTCGCTCGGAGCTCGGATGAAACATGGCAGCACTTCCTGTATCACCCTGGAAACAAACGGACAGTTAGCTGGCTAATCATTCTGATAATGTTCTTGTTATAGATCCTAGGTCCAGTTCTCTACAGCAACGTCAGGAGAACATCTGGAGAACATCTGGAGAACGTTCTCAGGTGAACGTCCAGAGAACATCTGGAGAACATCTGGAGAACATCTGGAGAACATCTGGAACGTTCTCAGGTGAACGTCCAGAGAACATCTGGAGAACATCTGGAGATCATCTGGAGAACATGTGGCCCCACCCCCTGCACTCACACAGGAAGTGTCCTGGTTCCGTTCAGCAGCTGGATCAGCTCCAGGCGGGTCTGATCATCCAGGTAGGTCACATGTTTACCTGACGCGAGCTCCGCCTTCGCCCCCAGACTAAGGTTCCTGTTAGAAACAAAACTCACTCACTCAGAATGCAGTTTGTTTTACTGATGATTGATTATTGATTATTGATCAGTTCTTACCTCTGGATGGTCCAGGACAGTGTGAGGGGGAAGTGGTCCAGGCTGAGCACCTCGCTGAGGTAGGTCCTGCTGGGAGGACTGATGGTCCACAGAGAGTTACTGCTGCCCTGCAGCTCGGCCAGCGTGACGTCCTCCCGGCTGTACGCCTCCAGGAACTGCAAGGCACTCTGGGAAACACAGGCCACAGGGATCAGACTAAAAACACCGTTCTATGCACATACATACACATAATATGTGTTCTATTGTTCAACTTAACAGCAGTGTGTATCCTTTCGGACGCAATGAGAGCACTTTCCTGAGAGCCTCCTTGCTGGTTGGATACATGTAACCATGGTAACCCATGCCAACCTCACCTCTAACACCATCTGCAACACTAATTAATAATAAAATATATTATGCCCAGCAGAATGAGACCTGAAGCTGCCTCCAGATGATGAGAACAGTGCAGGTCTTAAATCAAAGGCTACACAGACATCAAACAGCCAGATTATTCACTGATAGATGTTAACAAATGTTACACGTGAAGACGTACTAATAATAGTAAAATATGTTAGTAGGGAGGGCAAAGAGAATCAGTGGACTGCACTAATATTAGACTGAGTATGGAAGTGAAGGCGGGGGGGCGTGATCTGTCCACGCAACGCAACTAAGGTCAGAGTTGAAATAATTTGTTGTGTTGTTGTGTTGAGCAGTGTGTGACACCAACAGCGCTGCTCTCCCGTTAGCTGCTGATCATGTGTCGGCACCTTCACTGTCCACCATCGTCTGTTCTGTTGTTGCTGTTGTCGTCACCACTGCATTGCATTGTGGGATATTTATGCTGGCGTAGTGACCAGTGGTTAAATACTGTGATATTTCCCTATAAATAGGATGCAATTCATGTACTACTGGTTTCATATGAAGGTTTCAGACATAGTAAAAAGTCTTTCATACTGTTTTAGCATGTTAGTGTACCAGTACAAACACCAGTACTGCAGAGAACTTACAGGTGTGTAGTTTTACTGCTGGTACTTACAGATGTGTAGTAGTACTTGCAAGTGTGTAGAAGTACTGCAGAGAGCGTAGAGGTGTGCAGTAGTACTGCAGGTACTTACAGGTGTGTAACTATATGAGCTGATGAAGGAGCCGAAGTCTTCCTCAGTCAGATCTTTGAGCTGATTCTGCTGCGCACTCATCGTGAAGATCGGCTGCCAACAAAACAGCAGCTGCTCAGTTATAATACTGCTAATATACTACTGATACTACTGAGAATACTACAGTACAGGTTACAGTACAGGTGTCAGTACAGGTTACAGTACAGGTTACAGTACAGGTGTCAGTACAGGTTACAGTACAGGTGTCAGTACAGGTTACAGTACAGGTGTCAGTACAGGTGTCAGTACAGGTGTCAGTACAGGTGTCAGTACAGGTTACAGTACAGGTGTCAGTACAGGTGTCAGTACAGGTGTCAGTACAGGTTACAGTACAGGTGTCAGTACAGGTTACAGTACAGGTTACAGTACAGGTGTCAGTACAGGTGTCAGTACAGGTGTCAGTACAGGTTACAGTACAGGTTACAGTACAGGTGTCAGTACAGGTGTCAGTACAGGTTACAGTACAGGTTACAGTACAGGTGTCAGTACAGGTTACAGTACAGGTGTCAGTACAGGTTACAGTACAGGTTACAGTACAGGTGTCAGTACAGGTTACAGTACAGGTGTCAGTACAGGTTACAGTACAGGTGTGTTACCTGGAAGCCTCCCAGCGTGATGGTCAGAGAGACATCCAGCGGCCGGTTGACGACTCCGGCGACAGACTTGATGAGCGACATGAAGAGCAGCGGAAACCAGACGATGCAGATCAGCAGCAGAACGATCAGACCGCCCATCCCGTACTTCACCACACGCTTCTTCTTCTGCCCGCGAGGCTGCGGGTACCGCTGAGTACACAGGTACACGTAAATAAACACATCAATATATCAAATTATGCAGTGAATATCAAACCATTGCCTTCCTCATCATGTTTGACACATTGAACCAATCTGACATGACGTCACAAAGCTCTTCAGGCAAGTCTGTCACATTTAGATTGAAATTAAATTGACACTGTTTGACTTATTTGCACCGTTTATATATGAGAGCTGATGAAAACGTTGGTTTCTAGGACATTTGTGAGATGAAATGTTGTGAAATTTGCACCTTCTCCAGATAAGTAAGTGTAGGGTAAAGTTTCTACACAAGCCTCAAACAACTGACCAGCTCTTTCCTAAACACCCCAGGAATGCTGGCTCATAAAGTGAGAACCCCAAACTCCTCACTGACCATCTAAACAACCTCGTGCACACAGAAAGGATCAGATAAGGAACCCCCATCTCCTGCAGGGTCACCAAACCAGACCACTGATCCAAACCACCTTTGATCCTTCAAGCTACAAGAGCAGCAAGATGGGAAGACCAATTCACATCCCAGTATGAACTGATGGTACCATCTAGATAAACGACCCCCACCACTGGTTATCATAACTCACCTCTAAGAGCCAATCAGAGACGAGCTGCCACCAACTTTAATCCCACTGTGGATTTTGACTTTCAGGACTTGAGGGACCAACCCAAGAACTGATCACTGGATAAACCAGTGACACACACAAACACACACACACTCACATGGCATGGACCCCTGCCGTTTGCAGACCAGAGGACTGTAAAACCCATGGATTAGTTGGACAGTTATTGTTGTATATTGATTGTATTGATTGTTGTATTGTGTGTGTATATCATGTGTGTGTTGTGACTTTTATTCCACTGCCTTAAAGCCAGGACATGAACCACTAACATAGTCCCATCATCCATGATAACACCATCATGTTTAGAACTGTTCTGCTTGGTTCACTGTCAGAACACTAAAGCTTCTATCAAAACTGCAAAATTAGGAATCCTGAAATTGTTAAATCGTAAATACTTTGATTAATGGAGTAACTGTATTCAGGAACTGAACCCGCCTGTCTGTGGACAGGAAGGGACCGACTCTGCTCCCCCAGAACTCTGCAAACCTGGGATTGGTCAGGATGCATCTTCTGGGTGGACAGACTGAAACTTTACAACAGTGTCTTATCTGAGACTCAGTGCTGTTGGCTGCTGCTCTTTAAGGCCGCTTGATGCTGGTTGCTGGTTCTTCTTGCTTTCTGTCATGCCGGTGCAAAGCTTGCAGCTTGCTAGTGTGAAGATGTGACTCAGAGCATCTTCTGAATCTGGAGTCATGAGTTGAGGATCAAGCCTAGGAGAGCCTGAACCAGGAGCTCTCTTCCAATGGGAACTTTTCAAGTCCAGACCGGCCGACTCACTCATCACTACCAGATCCAGACTCCAGCTCCTCACCCCAGCACAGCAGACTCCATTCTCCACAAGAAGCCGCCCCAGAGAGCAAACAAGTATTCCTACAAAACCTTCATCAACGTGTTTAAACCCTGGTGCTTCATGATTTGTAATTTCAATTGGTGATTCAGAACTAAGCTGTTGTACCGTTGATTTGACTCGCTGCTTCTCAGGTAACAGTCATCTCATCTGTTTATCAGGTCTCTCATACCAACTACACAATACATAACACATAACATGCATCATGCATCACAATCATTCACTAGCCACAGCCTTGTGCACCAGTTTCCCTCTTGTGTTGTAGTGTTTAGTACTTGTAGCTGTAGTATTAGTAATAAATGTGTTTGTAACTAAAGTGAACTTGTTTGTGTTTTCTTGTGCATCTCAGTCACTCAACCTTAAAAGACCTTAAACCCTCACAAAATCATAATTAAGATTAATAACAATCATAATTCTAATTGATCTCTCTTGTGTGTCCAACAAGGACTGTTTCCCTGTTATTATACCTTCTCTAATATGAGTTATATCACTGAACGAATAATTCCATGTTGGAGTTGTTGCACAATAATAATTCATAATTCCTCCATAAAATCATAAAGATATTTGAGTGCACAAATTCCTACATCAGTCTAATCTCTTGTTCATTGATGCTGCTCAGGTGAAGGTCAGTAAGGTCATTAGGTTTGAGTAAAGCTAATTGATTGTAAAGCAGCAATCGATAGTTGATCTTGAAGAAGGCCTGAGGCATCAGAATGAAAGAGAAATACATAAAGAGTCAGAATTCTGCTTCCAGTGACAACCCTCGGTAAGGTAATATTCTGTCAGCACATCACATTTTCTTTGTAATATTTACATCTGACATGTAGATTTCCAAGCTTCATCAGCAATTTGTGAATAATAATAATGACTCATAAAGATGATGGCTGATAGTGGCTAATTCTCTAAGTATACCAGTCTAATACCTTCAAAATGCATCAACTGTTCTATTTAAACTCTGTTAAAGGTGCAGTTTGCTGCATCTAAAGGTCTGACTGGATTGTGAAATATGTTTCAAGCAACACAGAACAAGTGCTGACATCTCTGAGAACATCCTGCACATCCCTGACTGTCCACAGCTGCAACCAATCAGATCCTGTGGTCACTTCCTTCAAGTCTAACCAGGTAAGTGTTGTTCAGGACTGGAGAGATGCAAGCTGCTTGTCTGGGCTCCATCTGAGAGCGCCGTCATTGATTTGAGTTTTTGTTCACAAGTTCTACCTAAAGTCACGTCCTTCTGATTTAGTTCCTGTCCGGCAGCCTGTTCATATGTGTAACTAGACTCAGGTTCTAGTCTGAACCCTTACATACTGATAAATACATCATCAGTCATTAATAAATGAGTGATTAGAGGAAGTGTATTATACTATTTGTTTATGGATAAAAAACATTCACAATCATACTACATCATTTAGGGTTAAATTTAACCCAGAACACCCATTTACATACAATAAATCATATCAGCTGCACAAAAATAAATAAAATTTGAAATATTTCCATTTGTGTGTGTGCTGGGTCACTTTGGT
This sequence comes from Thunnus thynnus, assembly GCF_963924715.1. Lineage (NCBI taxonomy): Eukaryota > Metazoa > Chordata > Actinopteri > Scombriformes > Scombridae > Thunnus > Thunnus thynnus. Next base: position 249,596 of record NC_089537.1, read on the forward strand.
TAAAGTGTTCATGGTGTTTTTACTGCTCTCATACCGAACAGTATGACCCTGTTAAACCTGCTGTATTGTCTCCCTCTTGTGGTGGTAAATGGTCAGTCAGTGTCAGACTCCCAGTGTCTCTCCAGTGTCTCCAGTGTCTCCAGTGTCTCCAGTGTCTCTCCAGTGTCTCTCCAGTGTCTCCAGTGTCTGTGATATTGTGTAATGATAACTGGACCCCGTGTAATGCTTCTTCTGTGGTGTTTTTATTTTATTTTTATTGCTTGTGCTTCAGTTGTTTTACATTTTAATAGTAATTGTAGTGAATTTCTACATATGTCTCACATGACTGAAATAAATGCCATATGAGTTAAATGTTTAGTGATGATTACCATTTTAATAGTGAATAATTGTAATCTTTCTTTCCTTACAGCACAGAAAGTTTACACTGTCACTTTATATTTGACATGATTGTTGAGAAATATGCTGTACAGAAACACGGCTGCGTCCGTAAGGGAATAATCTAATTTAATTTAATTTAATTTAATTTAATTTAATTTAATTTAATTTAATTTAATTTAATTTAATTTAATTTAAATTAATTGAATTGAATTGAATTGAATCTAATGAGACTGACCTTCTCAGACTCCCTCCAGCACTTTAAGACGAAGCTGTGAGCGTAAACATCCTCCACACAGATCCAGGAGGACAGAGACAACGTTGTGTCCGTCCAAACCCAGTCCATCACCGCCCGCAGCTCCGTCAGGAAGGGCACCAGCCGGAAGCTACAGGCAGGCAGACAGGTGGAGAGGGAGACAGTTAGAGAGTTACCATGGTAACAACATGTATGTGGACAGTCAGGGAACATCATGTTAAAATGTTTAATTCATAACAGAGTCCGGTACATCAGCTGCCTCCAGTCTTTATGCTAAATGAGGCTAACAGACTCAACCCTGGAACAGGAACAGGTTAAGGTAGTTGTAGCTTTATGCTAAGCTAGGCTAACAGACTCAACCCTGGAACAGTAACAGGTTCAGGTAGTTGTAGCTTTATGCTAAGCTAGGCTAACAGACTCAACCCTGGAACAGTAACAGGTTCAGGTAGTTGTAGCTTTATGCTAAGCTAGGCTAATAGTCTCACCCCTGGAACAGGAACAGGTTCAGGTAGTTGTAGCTTTATGCTAAGCTAGGCTAATAGTCTCACCCCTGGAACAGGAACAGGTTCAGGTAGTTGTAGCTTTATGCTAAGCTAGGCTAATAGTCTCACCCCTGGAACAGGAACAGGTTCAGGTAGTTGTAGCTTTATACTAAGCTAGGCTAATAGTCTCATCCCTGGAACAGGAACAGGTTCAGGTAGTTGTAGCTTTATGCTAAGCTAGGCTAATAGTCTCACCCCTGGAACAGGAACAGGTTCAGGTAGTTGTAGCTTTATGCTAAGCTAGGCTAATAGTCTCACCCCTGGAACAGGAACAGGTTCAGGTAGTTGTAGCTTTATGCTAAGCTAGGCTAATAGTCTCATCCCTGGAACAGGAACAGGTTCAGGTAGTTGTAGCTTTATGCTAAGCTAGGCTAATAGTCTCACCCCTGGAACAGGAACAGGTTCAGGTAGTTGTAGCTCTTTGTCAAGAAGTTTCCCAGAACTCGTGTTGGGTAACCAGATCGAATCTGATTGGCCGACAGCCCGAAGTAAACACACTTCACAAAATACCAGAGCTGAGCCACCAGGTTCTGATTGAACCGCCTGGAGACAGGCAGACAGACAGGTAGGCAGACAGACAGGTAGGGAGACAGACAGGTAGGGAGACAGAGAGATTAAATAATGAATATATGGATTTTTTAACACATATTAAAACATGTTAATATGTAGCAGAAATATTTGTTGTGTACATTCATAACAATATGTATTTCAGCTTATAATGTTTGAACATGCTGTGCAGTCTATATATATATATATATATATATATACATATATATATATTATTTAACATGTATGTATTATATTTAGTTTATGAGTAATCATTACCTCTCAGTGACCGTCGGCAGGATGAAGAACATCCAGAAGTGAATCCCCAGAACCAAAATCACCTGAAACACCAACTTCCCCAAAACTGTCTTCCTCAAATACAGAGCCCTGTCTATCACCATGGTACCTGCAGACAGACAGGTGGGCAGTTAGACAGGTGGACAGACAGAAAGGTAGACTGACAGGTAGACAGACACGTAGACATACCAAACTGGATCAGAACCATGACCAGGAAGGCTTCAGGAACTTGGTCCTCTGACAGGGAGGAAGTGATGTCAGCGGCTGCAGAGTGTTTCTGAACAGAAACAAGTCAAAGGCTCAGAGTGAGTGATGTCATGTGATGTCATGTTATGTCATGTGATGTCATGTGATGTCAATAAAACTTTACCCCAAAGGCCCAGAAGCCAAAGACGATGATGATGAAGTCGACGGTGTCAGCGAGGAACATGAGGACGTACACGTCTGTCACGGCGCTGTACTCTGGTTGGACGAGAGCTCTGAAGAAGTGACAAATAGGACGGTACAGAGACATACACCTGTGGACACGTGAGACAGGTGAGTCAGAGAGAGGACAGGTGAGAGAGGACGGATATGTTAAGGAATGAAATTATCAAAAATAATGTGAATAACAGTATTAGTTAATAGAATAAAATAGAAAATGAAATAAATAAATTAAATAGAAGTAATGAAGTTGGTATTGGTACAATGTGACTTTAACAGTGCAAGACAAACATAAACAAAGCAAGTGTTAATCTACTGATAATAAAATAAAGAGATGTTAATAGTAGGGATAATACGAGACAGCCATTAGTCTATAAATAACATAAAACAAAAAGAGAATATGGTAATAATCTGTGGTCGTCTCTTTTGTTGTGGCAGGAAGTGACATGGCTGAAAACATCGGTTCCCTTCTACCTCTTTTTAAAATAAACTACATTTTCTTTGTATGAAGTTGAAACTGACAGAAGTATCTGGGATCGATCGTTCTTTATTTGACATTGAATATAACTGAAACTTTGCTTTTGATTTACAACTTAACATATTATTTAACACAAAATGGCAAAAAATGTTGTTACCATTAATTTAATATTTAGTAGCTCAGCTTTTGGAGGCAATAACTGCAGTCAAGCTCTTTCTGTAACTCTGAATAAGGTTTCTACTCTTCTTTACTGGTAGTTCAGACTCTTCTTCACTGGTAGTTCAGACTCTTCCAGTTCTCTCAGGTTTGATGGCTGATATTCAGCGGGATTCAGATCAGGACTCATAGCAGCCACTTTTTATCAATCTTTCATTGAAAGTTTTTTAACTTTCTCATTTATTTGCTTATTTAATGGGTCGTCTGTGAAGGACAAGAGCCAAAACAGTATTGTTAAGGTCTGCTCCGCAAAGAGACTTGTGCTCCTGCTTAGAGAAACGTGATGCCTAGAAAGCCAATCTGACCATGTTCTGACGTTATAATGCGCCCCTGAGGAGAACAAACCACTGCTCTAAGTCCTTCATTCCTTCTGCTATCAGGATGCTAAATGCCGACAGTAGTCATTTTAAATGAATGCCACATTTTTTTAACTTATGTGAACAATAACGAGTGTTTTTATACTTGTTTGCTGACACCTGGCTCATCGCGTAAGCCTGCATTTACCTGAGGTGCCAGAGTGTCTTCGCTGCTCGTGTTCCCTGTACCCATGTGCTGATATGCTGTCTATATATTTTTCGAATTTAAGGTTTTCAATGGTCCAGGGGTGTTGTTTCTTCCATCAGTTACATGTAAGCCTACTCGCCCCCTTTTGAGTTAGTAGGCTGTTGTTCCTCTCACCGTAGCTCCTGCTAGCTGCTAGCTGCTAGCTGCTAGCTGCTCTTGTTACACGTTCTTTTGGAAATGTTCTTGTCAGGGGTTCAAGTCTTAAAGGCTGAAACCCTTCCTTGTTTTTATACTGGTTTATTATTATTATTATTATTATATTTTTGCAGATTCCTGTGAGATGGTAATGTGACAGACTTGAGATTTTGCCGATTGACTGGAAGTTGTGCTCAAGTGCTGCCCAAGAAATATGAACCCAGTTGGCCAGGTGGTGGCGTTATAACAATGACCTTTATGTTTTGACCTGTAACTTTTGAACTGTGGGTCTCCCAAACCCATTTTTTTCCTGGATTCTGTGGGTCCAGACGAATCTATCCACATAAGCCACACCCATTTACGCCGAGACAGATTTTCTGCCATTTTGATTTTTTTCGAAAACACATTTATTGAAATCTCCTCCTAAACCGAAGGTCCGATTGATACCAAATTTTCTGTGGATCATTGGACCAAGCTTATCAACAGTTGCATAAAGTCTGTTGATATCTTGTGTAGTTTTCAAGATAATGACCAGTGAACTTCAAAGGGGAGTGGCTCAGAACATAAATAGACCAAAGTCAACAACTGTTGGGCCAATCATCACAAAACTTGCAGGATACGTCCACATACCAACCAGTTTCATTCAAATCGACCACTAGGGGGCACTACAAATGCAAAATAATGGGCGTGGCTTAACACAAATCTGACTATAAATCAGAAATTGTTTGTCCAATCATCACAAAACTCGCAGGATATGTTTCATATCATCATTGAACCACGTGTGTAACCATTTAGAAATCACTCAATAGGGGGCTCCACCAATCCCGAACATGTGCATGGGCCTGGTGCCATAAATCAATGACAGTTTGTCCAAACATCACTACACTTGGTGGACATTTTTAATTAAGCTGTTTAAATTTTCAGCTTCTGTGTTGGCTTGAACCCTGGAATCGCCACTTGTGGCTATATTTTATTCTTGTTTTTCCTCTTGTCCAGTTTAACTCTCCCCTTGATCTTGTCTTTAAGTTGTCCAAATTTTTACCTTGTTCTTCTCGATTTAACACGACACAAATACTTGCAAATCTAGGAACTCATGTACTGCATGTGTCCCCTGTCAGAGAGAGAGGTGTCAGTGCTGCTGGAGAGGATCGCTATCAGGTTTTCACAGGTTAGCGTTAGCATACCTGCTAACAGAGCAATTCTTGGCTCTGATGGAAAGTTGTCGGAGTTTCTGCAGTAGCAGATCCAACCTGCCGAGCTGCCGAGCTCTGGAGCTGATGCTGTCTGAAACACATGAAAAAGAAAACATCAATAACACATTTTTCTGTGTACTAAAATAAAAGTACATAAGTATTATGAGCTTGATGTAGTTAAAGTATTGCAGTAAAAGTACATAAGTATTATGAGCTTGATGTAGTTAAAGTATTGCAGTAAAAGTACATAAGTATTATGAGCTTGATGTAGTTAAAGTATTGCAGTAAAAGTACATAAGTATTATGAGCTTGATGTAGTTAAAGTATTGCAGTAAAAGTACATAAGTATTATGAGCTTGATGTAGTTAAAGTATTGCAGTAAAAGTACATAAGTATTATGAGCTTGATGTAGTTAAAGTATTGCAGTAAAAGTACATAAGTATTATGAGCTTGATGTAGTTAAAGTATTGCAGTAAAAGTACATAAGTATTATGAGCTTGATGTAGTTAAAGTATTGCAGTAAAAGTACATAAGTATTATGAGCTTGATGTAGTTAAAGTATTGCAGTAAAAGTAGTGGTTTGGTCCCTCTGACTGATATATTATTATATATGACATCATTAGATTATTAATAGTGAAGCATCAGTGTTAGAGCAGCATGTTACTGTTGTAGCTGCTGGAGGTGGAGCTAGTTTACACTACTTTATATACAGTTAGCTAGTTTAGTCCAGTGGTTCCCAACCTAGGGGTCGGGCCCCTCCAAAGGGTCAGCAGATAAATCTGAGGGGTGGTGAGATGATTAATGGGAGAGGAAAGAAGAAAAAACAAAGTTCTGATACACAAATCTGTTTTCAGTTTTTGGACTTTTTCTCTAATCTTTGATTTTTGCTGAAATATTGGATCATTTGAACATTTATTGAAATGAAAGCATGTGAGAAGTTTAGAGGGAAAAATCACTATTTGGTGGAGCTGTTAACAACTCATAGACATGTGAAATGTGACCCCGACTACACACTGCTTTTTGTAAGACGTCAGAAGCCAAAAAGGTTGGAAACCACTGGTTTCATCTTTAACAATGTGTTGTATTTTAAAAGCTTGTTATATTATCCATTGTGTCAAATCTTCATCTGAAAAGTAACTAAAGCTGTCAAATAAATGTAGTGGAGTAGAAAGTACAATATTTCCCTCTGAAATGTAGAAAGTAGCATCACATGGAAATACTCAAGTAAAGTACAAGTACCTCAAAACTGTACTTAAATACAGTACTTGAGTAAATGTACTTGGCGTTCCTAAGGGTGCCATCCAGGGGACATTGTTATTTTTATTCCTATAAATAAGTTATCATATGTGTTCAGTGTAGCGTATACGATGACCATGATTATAAGACCAATCCCCTTTTCCAACAGCTGTTTTTTTAAAAGACATGTTGGATCAGGTCCTCAAGGTGTGTTGGATTCTACCTGCAGGAGAGCGCAGCTGGGTGGAGCTGGAGCGTGTTCGTCTCCGTCCTCGTCGCCGCAGTGTGTTGGTGGGGTCGGCTGGGTCGAGGGAGGTGGAACCGTGGGCGTAGTCTGCCTGGTTGTCATGGTGTCTGGGAGTGTCGGTATCTGTTGAAACAGTTTGGTCCCATAGTCCATGGCACTGTGGAGGAGGAGGAGGAGGAAGGTGGAGTAACACAACATACTGTTCACATTCACTGGCAGAATAATTTAGTGTTTTTACCTTGAGTATGGCTCTGTGGTAGAATAAAGCGAGCAGCTGCAGCAGGTCATACAGGACATAGCCTTCCTTCTTCTCCACTCCCAGGATGTTCGGGGGGTGGAACGGTTTGGATCGGTCCACCTCTAGCTTCTGGTTGAACGGGAAGAAACCGAACTGGAAGAAATACTTGATGACTATGGTAACCTGAGGAGACAGATAGACAGAAGGTAAGACCTGCTGACAGATAAGTGTAAACTGAAATAAATGCAGCAGACAGGTGGGAACCTCGGTGTAGATGATGGCAGTCATCCAGAAGGTCTTACTGGGTCGAGGGACGGACAGCGTTGCCCAGAGAAACACCAAGACAGGAAGCACCAATGTGAGACAGCTGGCAGACACCATGTGGTTCAACACGATGACCAGGTAACACACTGTCTCTGACCTGGGGGGGGGGCAGGAGGGCGAGGTCATTATCTGACTGTGAGAACGTTACCTGACTCTGAGGACGTTACCTGACTCTGAGAACGTTACCTGACTCTGAGGACGTTACCTGACTCTGAGGACGTTACCTGACTCTGAGGACGTTACCTGACTCTGAGGACATTACCTGACTCTGAGGACGTTACCTGACTGTGAGAACGTTACCTGACTCTGAGGACGTTAACTGACTCTGAGGACGTTACCTGACTCTGAGAACGTTACCTGACTCTGAGGACGTTACCTGACTCTGAGAACGTTACCTGACTCTGAGGACGTTACCTGACTCTGAGGACGTTACCTGACTCTGAGGACATTACCTGACTCTGAGGACATTACCTGACTGTGAGAACGTTACCTGACTCTGAGGACGTTAACTGACTCTGAGGACGTTACCTGACTCTGAGGACGTTACCTGACTCTGAGGACATTACCTGACTCTGAGGACATTACCTGACTGTGAGAACGTTACCTGACTCTGAGGACGTTACCTGACTCTGAGAACGTTACCTGACTCTGAGGACGTTACCTGACTCTGAGGACGTTACCTGACTCTGAGGACGTTACCTGACTCTGAGAACGTTACCTGACTCTGAGGACGTTACCTGACTCTGAGAACGTTACCTGACTCTGAGGACGTTAACTGACTCTGAGAACGTTACCTGACTCTGAGAACGTTACCTGACTCTGAGAACGTTACCTTACTCTGAGGACATTACCTGACTCTGAGGACGTTACCTGACTCTGAGGACGTTACCTGACTCTGAGAACGTTACCTGACTGTGAGGACGTTACCTGACTCTGAGGACGTTACCTGACTCTGAGGACGTTACCTGACTCTGAGAACGTTACCTGACTCTGAGAACATTACCTGACTCTGAGGACGTTACCTGACTCTGAGAACGTTACCTGACTCTGAGAACGTTACCTGACTCTGAGGACGTTAACTGACTCTGAGAACATTACCTGACTCTGAGAACGTTACCTGACTCTGAGGACGTTAACTGACTCTGAGGACGTTACCTGACTCTGAGGACGTTACTTGACTCTGAGGATGTTACCTGGCTGCAAGGATGTTGTAGAGGGCGTAGCACAGCTGGAGCAGCTGGGGTTGGTTTCCATAGAAATGGTCGGATGCCTCCAACTCCTCGTTGTAGAAAGTCCTGGACCACAAAGAAGCAGAGTGTGAACCATCAGCAGCAGTTTACAGGTGAATGAAGTCTGGGACTCACCTGTCCTCACCTGTTTCTCAGCAGCTCGCTTGCCGTCAGCTCCTGAGTACGAGATGCCAGTGGACAGGAAGTGGAGGTGGACTCAGACAGGAAGTGACTCCCCTCCGTCTGTGTCTGAACCAGCAGCTGCCTCCTGAATCCGGACCCTGCCTCCTCCCCCTGGAGGTCCAGACCCAGAGCGAGGCTGTAGGAGGGAGGGAGGAGCAGGGAACAGGGGGAGGTGGGGGAGGAGGCACCAGTGAAGGTGTTCATCGGTTGTGTGGTGACAGGAAGTTGTTGGATTGATTGTCCGCTGCTGTTTGAACAGACAGAGATACTTGATACCATCCAAAACACAGACAATTAAAATCAATAATCAATCACTAATTATGTTACCTTCAGGACTGACCTGAGAGTACAACTGAGGCTCAGATCCTCTGAAGATGAAGATTCAACCCGCTGCATCCGGGACAGTCTGGGTCGCCATCTTTGGCTGGTTTTAGCCACCAGGCATTCTGGGTAATCTTCAACTTCCACTGCCTGTCCTGGTTCTGGTCCTGGGTCACCTCCTGCTGCTCCTGAAGCTGGCTTAACTCCAGAGGCTGCGTCATCAGGACCAGCTTCTCCTGATACTGGTCCTGGTTCTCTTTGACCTGGGACACCTCCAGCCGGTCTTGGTTCTGTTTGACCCAGATCACCTCCTGCTGGTCCTGGATCTGTTTGACCCCGGTCACCTCCTGCCGGTCCTGGTTCTGTCTGACCCAGGTCACCTCCTGCTGGTGCTGTTTGTGTTACACCTGGACCTCCTACTGATACTGGTTCTGGTTCCTCCTTTGTTGTTGGTCCTCCTGTTTCTTCTTCGTATGTTTCAGGACTTCTTCCCTCCTCTTCTTCTTCCTCCACCCCTCCTTCCTCTGCTGATGTCTGCCCCTCGGCATCATGGGTACTATAGTCCAGGCCTGACTCTCTGGAGGTTTTCAGCATCTGCTCCTGGTAGTAAACGTGGATCGCCTCCCTGGAGGGCACTTTACCCTGAAAAAAACAGACAAATAAACAGACAAACAGCTGATAAATAGGATGTTGTAGTTTAAAACCCTCCCAGCTGTAGGGAACTGTAGTCCTGAGTACCTGTTTAGCCTGCTGGGTCAGCATGCAATGCTCGATGCGGAGGACGGTGGAGATGTCAATGTGTTCCTGACACAAACCTCTGAGCCAAGCAGTCAGAGAGTCCAGCAGAGCTGACAGCAGAACCCAACAGAACCGCAGAGTGTTGGAGAACCGACGCAGCACCGTGTCTGAAACATACCACATGACCTGAACACCTGAACACATTTCACAGGTTTACAACTGCTGCTAGGTGACAGATTCATTCTCAACACTCATCCTGTTTATGTTCAGCTTTCAACCTTTCAAAGTAACTAAAATACATAATATAAAGAACTAAATCTGCTGTCTGAGAGTTTAATTAATGTTCACAACCTGCAGCTGAAACTCATCATTCATCCTGATGGAAATGTTGGTGCCAAACACGCTCAGAATACAGCGTGAAATAATAACATACAGCAGCAGAAGGTATTAATTATTACAGGAGGGGATCCTACCTGGTTCCTCCTCTCCATCCTCCTCCTCTCCATCCGCCTCCGACTCCTCCGTCACCTCCATAACTCCAGCTGCGGGAAGGAGGAGTCACAGGTAACTGCTGATTCGCTAACACAGATATGCAGATGACACACAACTCTATATCCGACTTGAGACTTCAGTGTCACACAGGTACTTTTAATAAAGACTGATGAAATATGTTTAACATTCTGAGTTGAAGGCAGCTTCTGTAGATTCGTGAAGATGTTTCTCTGAACCCGAAAGCTTCTTCAGTTCTGACAAAGGCATCCAGCCTCTGACAGATTGTTCAGATGACTGTTTTGTCTGTATCTGTGTTTACACTCTATAATGTACTTTGAGCTGCTTTTGTATGGTCAAGTGCTTTATGAATAAACTTGAGCTTTCTTCCTGTTCCAATCGTTTTTTGTTGCTTTCACCTTTAAACTTTAGATATAAACACAAATTATATAAATAACAAAATCATTTAATCAAACTAACACTGAGAACTGTTTGTGTTATTCTGTCAGAGAACTTCAGATATCTCTTTAAAGGATCATTCTGGTGATTTTCTATATTTTTCTTCATGTTTGGATCCAAACCAACAATGAACTGATTTACTAACAAGTATTGTGTGTGTATCCAAAGCCTGACATACCTTATTCATCTGTGCCATGGACCTCTGCTGTTGTCCAAAAACTATTAACTGACTATTACATGTCACCGCTGCACTTTTTCTTCTGTTAACATTTATATTATTTTGTGGTTTTGCACTGCTGGTCAGACAAAACATGACATCTGATTTGACTGAAAACGTGATCGCTGTTTAGTCTTTGGAGCTGTTTCCAAACAAACTAACGTGCCCAAACTCTTCATGATGAAGGAACATGTCACCCAGAGCAACGGAGGAATCAGATATATCAGGCTTTGATACACACACAATACTTGTTAGTAGATTGTTGTTGGTTTGCATCCAAACATGAGATTTGTTGACAAAAAGAATAATATAGAAAATCACTGCAGTATCTTCTCCATAACCTCCTCCTCCTCGTCGTCCTCACCTCCTCTCTTCTCCTCTCTCCTGTTCCTTTGTTCGGAGGAGTTCTTCTTCCACAGTTTCTTTTGGTTGCTACGAGCTCTCATTGCTGTTCTGGAGTCAGTGATCCAGGCGTGATAGACAAACTGACAGACAGTGACACACAGCAAAGAAAATGTACTCAGAACTGTATTTAAATTTGTAAAGTTTATCACTAAAAATCTCATAGTAGGTTTATGTTTTTTCACTCTTCAGAAAAGCAGCGATTTTATCCCCCTGACTAGTCAATCACTCCTGTACGAATCTGAAATGATTCTCAATGACACACTTGATTTTTTACTGTTATCAAAATGTAGATGATGTTATCACTGAGAAAACAGGAAGCTTGTGTAAAGATGTAGACAGAGCAGCTCTACACTGATCTCTGGTGGCAGTCTGTGATTGGTCTTCAGCTCTCAGCCCTGCCCTGATTGGTTGACATTAAGGAGCATGTGGACTGTACTATGATGTGGCAGTATGGGTGGCAGGCTTAGGCTTAAAAGCCCTGTTTTGACCAAAAGTTCAGGTACTTTGGGGCCAGAGTAATTAATCTCAGGAACTAAACTTGGAACCAAAAGTCCCTGTCTGAGGAACCAGGTAGAGCCTGGAGATTAGACCCATGACCAGTCCCTACAGGGTTTTTGGATTATTGCAGCCAACAATGCTTGATTTTGAAACGATTTTGCAGCAGCTTTTCTCAAAAGTTGTGATACAATTTGTGATGTTTTATGAGCTCTTTTTGTGGTAAAATTGTGGGAATTCAGAAAAATTGCAAGCAAAGGAAAATAATTTATTTAATTAAACTAGTACCAATGAAGAGTCATGTGTTATCACTTGACGCAGTGACATACCGAAAGTTACCACGACACCAAATGCCACAAATGGTCAAAATCACAGGCGGTCTATTGATTTGGACATTTCATGTGGAAAAGTTGTGGTAATTTAGAAAAATTGCAAACTCTTGCAAATATTGTGGAGATTTCTTGAATTTGCAATAATTATTGCAATCGCAAAATCACAATTACCTGGAGGGACAGCATGAGGAATTATTCACATGGGGAAACAACAATACAGATGTGTCCTGTTGTTCTTTGTATTTCCTGCTGCATGAGTTGGATGTAATGAATAAATGAAAGTTCCTGTGCTTTTGGAAAGTGACCCCCCCCCCCCACTAGGGACTGTTTGGGGGTAAAACAATCTCCCTGGAGCTTCTTTTAAACCCTGGTTCCTCTGGTGGAAAAGCAGGAGGAGGAACTGAGTTCCCTGGGGAAAGCTCCTGTGGTCCTCCATAGAATGGACTTAGAGTATCTTTATATGCAGACGACTTCTTCCTCTACTTTCCCAATTCACTTATTCAATTTGTAGCTGTCCTGGAGCTTTCAACCATATCATATGTTCTTCTTCAGCAGATTGTTGACAGCCCTGGACTCTGAGGTGAGATATAACCTTCTTCATATTCACACATCAGCAGATGAGCTGCAAGCCGCAGATATTCTCACCTGAAAGGCTGATTTCTGAGGAAGCTCCTCCTCCTTCTCCTCTTCCTCCTTCTTCTCCTCTTCCTCCTCCTCACTGTCTGTCTCAAACAGGTAGTAGTCGCCACTCCTCACCACTGCAGACAGACAGGCGGACAGAAAACATTAAATGAAAGGTGAAAGATGAGTGATGATGTCAGAGGTCATGTGACTCACTGGAGGCGTGGTTCACCCAGGGTCTCCACCACTCCTTCTGCTGCCCCTTCCTGTTTTCTTCACCTATAAATTAAAACATTAATTAAATTCAAAAAGGTAGAATCACACCTCATTTCCTCCCCCCTGTTACCATGGAAACAGACAGGTGTGTTTGTTTACAGACCATCAGTATGGAAGCTGTCCTGGGTCAAACTAAGCAGCTTCTCTTTTCCTCTGCGGAACTTCTGCTGGCGGGATTTAATCCTCTCCATCCTGGAAACAGACAGGAAGTGGTTGAATCACAGCAGAGGTGAGTCCGCCCACACCTGCTCCACACCCGATCCAATGTCATATCAAAAATATAAATATAAAAGACTTGTAGCCCTGCATTGTCTCGAGGCTGTCTAGACTCAAGTTATCACTTGTTGCCATGGTAATGCTGACTGTTACCATGGAAAAACGGCTCTTAACTCAGAGGTCACTGTGCTGCCTTCTAGTGTGTTGTTTTACTTTACAACTTGCTGTGTAAATAAAATGTATTATTACATTGCGTTTCCATGGTAACAGCCAATGACATCACATGAGGAGGAGAAGAGGAGAACATGTGAGTCGTGGTGAAGAAAGTAAAGAAGAAGTTCAGTGTCTCACTGTCTCTTCAGCAGGTCCATAGATGTCTTCTCCACCTGCAGCCTCGCTCTGACCGCCTTCACTGTGGACGCCTCGAAGAGCTCCGCCCCCCTGACCACAGGACATCATCACATCACATGAGGTGTGTGTGTGTGTGTGTGTATTACGTGTGTATTATGTGTACGGTGTGTGTACCTGGAGGCCAGCAGCTGTGTATTCTGCAGGTCCAGAACCACATACAGGAAGTAGTGACTCCTGAACACTCTCCTCTGCAGCAGCAGGAAACAGAAACAGACGCCGTCCCAGATGATTCCCGCCTCATCACTCGGCAACTCGCATTGTTTACTGCTCTGCTGTTCAGCTGAACACAACGTGTAAACAACAAATACACACTGTTTACTGCTCTGCTTGTTTTGACTTGGATTCATCTTGGTTTCGAGTTTTTTCTAAGACTCGTCTAAATTTTGGTCTTAATTTAATCTCACTGACTCGTCTCAGTCTTGAGTCATTGAGTCAACACGTCTGATGGGTGTTTTGACTCAGACTCTTCTTGCTCTCAAGTTCATTTTCACTAATATTTATCTCATTCTCCATCTTGACTATGACTCATCACAGACTTGATGTTTTGACTGAGGATTGGTCTCAGTCCAGTTTCTCAGTCTATCGTGACCTAAACTGGTCTCATTCGTAAGCCTGTTTTGACTCAAACTCATCTCTGATCCATATAAACTATAAATACAGTTTGTCCTAATTGTGATATGAAGCTATAATTAACAGGCAGACAGTTTACTTACGTTTTGTGTATCCTTTTATGGTGCAGGCCAGACTGAAGAGCTGAATGAGCCAACAGTGATTCAACACCAATGACTTAATGAAACCACAGGCCAGGATCTGACAGACAGGTGAAGAGAGAGACAGACAGACTTATGAGGTTTATGTCTTTATGTCCTGTCTGTCCACACTGCTAAAATCATTTCTGATTCTCAATTTACAACTCAGACAAGTTTGCAACACCTGAAGTTAATTGGCTAAAAATTATTTCGTTAAATAATAATAATAATAATTAATAATTATATTTTTTAGGGGTGCTGAGATGAAAAGAGTCTAAATTTGGCAATGCTTTCAAATTTCCTCATACAGACTCTGAACTTGGACACACTGGTTTCCAGTATTGCCTCACTACTGGATGAACTGCAACACAGCTTCAAGTTAGAGACACCCTGAGATTTAAACATACCGACAGAATATTCTTCATGGTGATGACAAACACATTGTAGCCAATCAGACAGTCCCAGTACACCAGGATAGATTTAACTGGTTTCAGCAGCAGGTCTCCGCCCACCAACAGGAAGTAGAAACAGGCCACCAGGTAACCCATACAGAAGATACTGATCCTGGAACAGGAAGTTGTTTTAAACATTAATTGTGGGATTTAATCTGGATTAATCAGAATGTTTCTATGGAGATTAGAATCTGGATTTGAAGTTTTACAAAAACATTTTTCAATAATAAGTATGAAAAAATTAATACATATCAATAATAATAATCATAACAGCGATATGCTGCTGATGAGCATGAAGGCCGGACTGTGAACGTGTTTTAGAATCTGAAACATTTTTTTTGTATTTCAAGTTTAAATCAGAAATTCCAAATCTGAGGTTATAATCTCTCTTATTTAGGTTTACCCCGAATTATTTAGTTTCAACATTTTTCTTTAGTTTTCTCTAATTTTCACTTTTATCAAAAAGTTTTTGATCGACTTATTCAGGTTTTTATAAAACAATGGTTTCATTACGTTCTCACACATTAATCCAAGTTTATTCATTAGGACACCTTGAGATGAACCATCTTGTTTGTTTACGGGGGGGGAGCCTTACATACAATACAAACACAAAGACGATAAAGTAATAGGAAAGAAAAAACAAGTCAACAATCAACAATTCAACAGACACACAACAACCAGGACAAACATTAGAGAGACGAGTACATTGGTGAACAGAACCACTAGATGGACACAGAGAGGCTGCCCAGCAAAAATATAATAAAGAATAACGACTATAGAATATAGAGTGTATTGTATATTGTATATAACATCATCTGAAACATGTTCAATTTATCTCAGAATAAGAAGACAAACCATTTTTAATCGTGTGAAATGATGTTTGAAGATAAGTTATTCCAGTCTGAAGGAGACTTAAACATAAATGCTAAAGTCTCAGTGACAGTTGGACTGGAGAAGTATTGTGTAAAAAAAGCTGTTGTAGGTAATGAGGATAATTTAAATGTACGCATTTAAAGAAGAGTTGCAGTCAATGAATGTGTCTTCTTATTCATTCTTGAGTGGAGGCCATTTAAACACACAATATGTAATTTCTGCCGCTCAATCAAAACAATAACAAAAGACGGAGTGTGATGGCGGCGAATTATCCACAGAGGTCTTAAAACAGGGAAAAACATTGAATAAAGCAGTTTCACATTAAAAATGAATGTTTCTCTGACGGGGCTGTTAGCTGAGCTGATGCTAACGTTTGCCCAGCTTGTTTCTCTGATAACTTAAGATCTAGTGTCCGACTAAAATCCTTCATCTGGTTAAAATATATAGTTAAAAACGACCGATCTAAAAAGTTGATCATAAAAATGTGACTTCAAACCGATAAAAGTCAATTTATAACCGTTTCTATCAAACAACCACAGCACCAACGTATTATCTAGTGTGCATGAACTCTTTGGCAGACACCGTTGTGGCCACAACACCAATGTATTATCTTGTAGGTGTTTACTCTCTGGTTGATGCAATTGTTGTGGACAACCACAACGCCGCCGTATGCATCTTGTGTGTGTTTACTCTTTGGTAGAGGAGGTATGACGCCATTGACAGGCGATCAAATGAAACGGATTGTTACCGTGATTAAAATTACAGATTTCTCTGAGTTTGTTGGAAACATCTGAGATAATGTAAGTACACAACTAAACAAAATATATGACATAGGTCTAGTTGTTTTTAGACATTTTAATGCAGAATAGTTACATATTATAGCTTTAAGTGAATTCATATTATAAAAGGATGAATACTAAAGGAACACATAAGAGGAAATCTACAGAGATTATTGTGTGCTGTACTAAGGGGAAGAATTCTGGACGCAGTTTGATAAATGACACTGGCATAAGTAAGAAATGGTAATGTAAGTTTCTTTCAGAAACTAAGTGTAAAAGAGTTTCTAGATCGAAACTAGCACATTTCCTCAGCCAGCTTCAATATATCCTTTTCATTCATCTCAATTCAAGTCCACATTACAAATCTTAACAATCATTAATGAAAATACAGAAAGGAAGTGGACCTGTTAGACTTACTCAATTTAAGGACAACACATTGATTTCTATTATGTAAATAAGAGTTAAACCATAATAATGCATTTTGAGATAGACCGACTACATAAAGCTTATCTAAGAGCAGGTAGTGATCAACCAAATCAAAAGTCTTCATGAGATCAATAAAAAAGAACCCCTGTAAGATTACATTAGTGGGTTTTAAGAGAGCAGTAGTTGTTGATTGATTAGGTCTAACTCTGGATTAAAACACTGTGATAACTTAATAAAGATTAGATTTCAAATACTTCAGCAACAGAATAGATTATCAATATAGGTATATAATTATTTGGATCAAGTCACGACCTTAGTAAAGTGGAGTAATGCGTGAATATTTCCAGACGGCTGGTAGATAAGGATATGTTAAACAAGTCAGTACATGAGAATGCGAGAGGCTAATTTAATATATCTGGATTCAATCCCATCAAGTCCTGCACCACCACTCACACGTGGTTGTTTGATAGCATTCAGAACTTCTGTAGGTGTTATTTCCATAAAGGAGAAGGTGCTGTGACAAGATGAAATATTATTGAAACTATCAGTGTAGGAAGAGTCAGGTATTAAATCAGCAATAGATAGAGTCATGAGCTATTGTATTGACATCTCTTATTTGATTAATAGGACATTTATCTTAAGTTTTTATTAGGTTTTTTTTACTGTTCCAGAATTGTTTGGAATTTTTAAAATAATTGCAATTAAAGACATTCTTTATAGGCTAATAATTACATTTAGCATTGCAGGTCATGGTCTAGGAGATATTTCTTAGTTACCCGAGCTTCATCCCTCTGCCTGACCTGTAAGTTCTGCATTAATCCAGGGTCGGAGTCTGTCTATTACCTGAACCCAGACGGCATCCTGAACATTGGGTATTAATTGATACCTTTCCCATTTAATAGAGATTAGATCATTAATAAATTGTTCTATATTCCCATATGTTGACATTCACAGAGTTGAAATTCAACTCAAAGTCTGACTGGTCTGTGGCTCCGCCCACTCACCTGGTCGTCCCAGTGATGAAGATGATGGTGAGGACGAACCAGAACATGTAGCTGAAGATTATCACCTTCATCATGTCCAGGTAAGACCTGCAGACACAGAGACAGACAGGTGGTCAGAGAGAGGGACAGGTGTTCAGAGAGAGAGACAGGTGGTCAGAGAGACAGACAGGTGGTCAGAGAGAGGGACAGGTGTTCAGAGAGAGAGACAGGTAGTCAGAGAGACAGACAGGTGGTCAGAGAGAGAGACAGGTGTTCAGAGAGACGGACAGGTGGTCAGAGAGAGAGACAGGTGGTCAGAGAGACAGACAGGTGTTCAGAGAGAGGGACAAGTGTTCAGAGAGACAGACAGGTGGTCAGAGAGACAGACAGGTGTTCAGAGAGACAGACAGGTGGTCAGACAGACAGACAGGTGTTCAGAGAGACAGACAGGTGGTCAGAGAGACAGACAGGTGTTCAGAGAGACGGACAGGTGGTCAGAGAGAGAGACAGGTGGTCAGAGAGACAGACAGGTGTTCAGAGAGACAGACAGGTGGTCAGACAGACAGACAGGTGTTCAGAGAGACAGACAGGTGGTCAGAGAGACAGACAGGTGTTCAGAGAGACGGACAAGTGGTCAGAGAGAGAGACAGGTGGTCAGAGAGACAGACAGGTGTTCAGAGAGAGGGACAGGTGTTCAGAGAGACAGACAGGTGGTCAGAGAGACAGACAGGTGTTCAGAGAGACAGACAGGTGGTCAGAGAGACAGACAGGTGTTCAGAGAGACGGACAGGTGGTCAGAGAGAGAGACAGGTGGTCAGAGAGACAGACAGGTGTTCAGAGAGAGGGACAGGTGTTCAGAGAGACAGACAGGTGGTCAGAGAGACAGACAGGTGTTCAGAGAGACAGACAGGTGGTCAGAGAGACGGACAGGTGGTCAGAGAGACAGACAGGTGGTCAGAGAGACAGACAGGTGTTCAGAGAGACAGACAGGTGGTCAGAGAGACAGACAGGTGTTCAGAGAGAGAGAGACAGGTGTTCAGAGACAGACAGGTGTTCAGAGAGACAGACAGGTGTTCAGAGAGAGAGAGACAGGTGTTCAGAGAGAGACAGACAGGTGTTCAGAGAGACAGACAGGTGTTCAGAGAGAGAGAGACAGGTGTTCAGAGAGACAGACAGGTGTTCAGAGAGACAGACAGGTGTTCAGAGAGAGACAGACAGGTGTTCAGAGAGACAGACGGGTGTTCAGAGAGAGAGAGACAGGTGTTCAGAGAGAGACAGACAGGTGTTCAGAGAGAGACAGACAGGTGTTCAGAGAGACAGACAGGTGTTCAGAGAGACAGACAGGTGTTCAGAGAGAGAGAGAGACAGGTGTTCAGAGAGACAGACAGGTGTTCAGAGAGAGAGAGACAGGTGTTCAGAGAGAGAGAGAGAGACAGGTGTTCAGAGAGACAGACAGGTGTTCAGAGAGAGAGAGACAGGTGTTCAGAGAGACAGACAGGTGTTCAGAGAGAGAGAGACAGGTGTTCAGAGAGACAGACAGGTGTTCAGAGAGACAGACAGGTGGTCAGAGAGACAGACAGGTGGTCAGAGAGAGAGACAGGTGTTCAGAGAGACAGACAGGTGGTCAGAGAGACAGACAGGTGTTCAGAGAGACAGACAGGTGGTCAGAGAGACAGACAGGTGGTCAGAGAGAGAGACAGGTGTTCAGAGAGACAGACAGGTGTTCAGAGAGACAGACAGGTGTTCAGAGAGAGACAGACAGGTGGTCAGAGAGACAGACAGGTGGTCAGAGAGAGAGACAGGTGTTCAGAGAGACAGGTGTTCAGAGAGACAGACAGGTGTTCAGAGAGACAGACAGGTGGTCAGAGAGAGAGACAGGTGGTCAGAGAGACAGACAGGTGTTCAGAGAGACAGGTGTTCAGAGAGACAGACAGGTGTTCAGAGAGACAGACAGGTGGTCAGAGAGAGAGACAGGTGGTCAGAGAGACAGACAGGTGGCCAGTGGGAGGGGTTTACCTGCAGAGCAGGAAGTCGGGGACCGTGTTGAGATGGAGGCTTGTGGTTGGATCACTGAGCTGTCCGTCGTCTCCCTGCAGCTCGCTGTTGTCTCCTGCAAGCTGCTGAACATCCGGCTGCAGCTCATCCTCGAACACCTGCAGCTGCAGCGACGCTCCGAGCAGCAGCAGGAAGTCATCTGCAGGTAATAATAATAATAAAAATAATAACTTTATTTGTATAGAACCTTTCATACAAAAAAATGTAGCTCAAAGTGCTTTACAGCAAAAGAAATTACAGGCACAAAGTCAATCAAGAAAGACATAAAAGTCATAAAATGCCCATAAAAACATATAAATGTACATAAAAGGGAAAATAAAACATTTTGATAAAAGATCAAAAAAGTAAAAATAGAATAAATAATAAAATTAAATAATAAACAACAATAAACAAAGTTAAAATATGGAATACATAGAATGTATAAAGTCAAGTAAAATTCAACATTTTATAAGAAGTGCAGTAGTGTTTAAGTGTGAAGCAGACTGAGACAAAAGCCAGTTAAAGGCTAAGAAATACGTTTTTAGCTTTATTTTGAAAATATCTAGCGAGCTGCTTCCCTGATATCTATCAGTAAATAGTTAACAAAGGGTCAGAGGTCAGAGGTCAGGGGTCAGACATTACAGTTTCACATTTTATAAAAACTTGTGTCTCCTGTCTTTGATGTCTCAGAGGGGAAGACTCATGGTGATGATGATGATCTTACACAGGAGGAAGAGTGGGTTTGGGGGAGTCAGGTGATCAGGGAGGAAGAGCCATTTCACCACGTTGGAGTCCATGTTGAGGGACGGAGGTCTCCAGGGATAATCTGAAAATATGAAACAGATCATGTTATCAATCAGTCAATAAATTAATCAAAAAATACATAAATAAATAAATCAATACATAAATCTGCTTCTGCAAACGTTGCAGATCAAAGTTATATATTTCATCCCAAAGATGGAAATCAGTTTCATTCCACCTGACAGCAGGAGGTCGTACCTGCACAGGTAGAAGCAGGTCTTACCTGCACAGGTAGGAGGAGGTTGTACCTGCACAGGTAGAAGCAGGTCTTACCTGCACAGGTAGGAGGAGGTTGTACCTGCACAGGTAGAAGGAGGTTGTACCTGCGCAGGTAGGAGGAGGTTGTACCTGTGCAGGTAGAAGCAGGTCTTACCTGCGCAGGCAGAAGGAGGTTGTACCTGTGCAGGTAAGGGGGTTGTACCTGTGCAGGTAGAATCAGGTCTTGCCTGCGCAGGCAGAAGGAGGTCTTACCTGCGCAGGGAGAAGGAGGTTGTAACTGTGCAGGTAAGGAGGTTGTACCTGTGCAGGTAGAAGCAGGTCTTAACTGCGCAGGCAGAAGGAGGTTGTACCTGTACAGGTAGAAGGAGGGAGTCCGATGCACAGCAGGTACTGGAAACACAGCAGCCCGGACAAGAAGTAGCAGTACTTCGGCCACGCTAAGGAGATGCGCTTCCTGCTTCGCTGTAACAGGATGGTGATGAGGCCAAAGGCGTGGCCTACAGCAAACAGATCCATCCGCTGACCAATCACATTAACAGCCAACAGGAAGCAGGTCTGAAGAGCAGAGAGGCGGAACGTGGGTAACCTTTAACAGGAATTGAGGAAGTTGTTGCTAAGAGAACGTGCCAGTCTCACCTCCAGTCCGAACTTGTAGAAGAAGTAGTTCAGAAAGTACTTGGTGCAGCTCAGCACGCTGTCATCAAGGTGATGTCTGGTGATGTCATGGAACAGCGTTCGGGTGGGGGGCAGGACTTTGTTGTGGCGAAGACGGTAGAGCTCCTGGTGTCTATAAATGGTCACCTCGAAGGCTAACAGCGCCAACATCATCAGGTTATACTGTAGAGACAGATTAGTAGGTTGTGATGTTAGAAAGTTCTGATGTCAGCAGGTTTTGTAACGTCAGTAGGTTGTGTTATGATGTCACTCCTCACCCTCAGGTAGTCAAGCAGATTTCCATCAGACTTGCGAAGCCCCACCCACTGGGCAGGGTCAACTGGACCAGAATACAAAAGAGAGCCAGACAGGTCGGTGCTGGAGTTACCTGGCTGCAGAAGGACAGGTTAGAGAAACAGACAGGTCAGACAGACAGAATGACAGGTCAGACTGTGTGATTGACCACATAGACAGGTCACACAGTTACCATGGTGCAGTTGACAGAATATCTGATTGGCTGGACGACGTTCAGCTGGTACAGCATCTTACAGACGGTCACAACACAGGTCCAAACTGTGCAGACTCCTGACAGCAGGCGGCGCCATGCCCTGCAGGGCAGAGCAACGCCCACACACGCCACGAACAGCAGGTTAAACACACACACCTGGAGAAACAGACAGGTCAGAGAGACAGACAGGCAGTATATCAGAAAGGAAACACAGCTCAGAGACCTCTGACCTCTTTCACAGAGACCCAGATGATGTAGGAGGAGACAATCTTGACAATGTGTAGTTCCAGGAGCCACCAGAGGAGGCACTGCAGGCGCTGTAGGGAGAGCAGGAGGCGCAGGAACAGCACAGACAGACGGTCCACCACCAACCTCCAAGAACCCAGCACTGAGGACGGGACACCAGCAATCTGTTTACTGTTTCCAACTCATCTCATCTCTCACAAGTGTGCTGCAGTGTGTTTACCTGTTATAGGATCAGACAGGGTTTCCCTGTCAAACATACAGGGGTACTCCTCCTCCTCATCTGCATGTTCTTCCTTTCTCCACTTCTCCCCGGTCTCCTGCTCTTTCCTTCTCTGTCCTTCCCTCTTCTCCTCCTCCAGGAGGAGCTGCGGAGCTCCACCCACTGACAAGTCGACCAGGCTGCCCTCAGAGTGGACCAACCTGCAGAGAGACAGAGACAGGTTTGCGCAGGTGAGGAGAGGGACTGATTGCAGAGATCGAAGGACTAGTTGCAGAGGTAGACGGACTAGTTACAGAAGCAGAGGGACTTGTTGCAGAAGTAGAGGGACTAGTTACAGGGGTAGAGGGACTCATTACAGAGGCAGAGGGACTAGTTGCTGAGGTGGAGGGACTAGTTACAGAGGTATAGGGACTAGTTGCAGAAGTAGTGGGACTAGTTACAGGGGTAGAGGGACTCATTACAGAGGTAGAGGGTATCATTACAGAGGCAGAGGGACTAGTTACAGGGGTAGAGGGACTCATTACAGAGGAAGAGGGACTAGTTGCAGAAGTAGAGGGACTAGTTACAGGGGTAGAGGGACTCATTTCAGAGGTGGAGGGACTAATTTCAGGGGTAGAGGGACTCATTACAGAGGTAGAAGGACTAGTTGCAGAAGTAGAAGGACTACCCGTCTACAGGTGTGCGTTTGTTACCTGGTGATAGTGCTGTTATGTGTGTCCACCACAGTTTGCAGGTCAGTCAGTTGAAGGAACGGCTCGTGGAAGTAATGGAGGTGAATGATACAAACCTGCAGAATGACGAAAACAGTTTTCTGTTACCGCAGCAACATGACGAGACACGAACTGTTTAGAAAAAAAGAGATGATGACACATCCAGCTGACAGACTGACCAGTAGGAATGCAGCAGGGATGAAGATCCTGGTGAAGAGGACAGGAACCGAGAACTTCTCCAAACCAAGATCCTCCAACCTGCAGAGACAAACACATGAGAACTGAGGCGTGTCAAACCTGTGTGTACCTGTGTGTACCTGTGTGTACCCGTGTGTACCTGTGTGTACCTGTATGAAGCTGTGTGTACCCGATGTGTACCTGTGTGTACCTGTATGAAGCTGTGTGTACCCGTGTGAACCTGTGTGTACCTGTGTGAACCTGTGTGTACCTGTGTGAACCTGTGTGAACCTGTGTGTACCTGTGTGAACCTGTGTGTACCTGTCTGAACCTGTGTGAACCTGTGTGAACCTGTGTGTACCAGTGTGTACCAGTTTGTACCCGTGTGTACCTATGTGAACCTGTGTGTACCCGTGTGTACCTGTGTGAACCTGTGTGTACCTGTATGAACCTGTGTGTACCCGTGTGTACCTGTGTGAACCTGTGTGTACCTGTATGAAGCTGTGTGTACCCGTGTGTACCTGTGTGAACCTGTGTGTACCTGTGTGTGCTGAGTCCAGTGTAGTAGCTCCAGGTGTGCAGGGATGAGGGAAACTGGAAGGTGTAGACCAGGATGAGAACGAGCATGGAGTAAACCACCACGGCTACCCAGAAACCCCGCAGCAAGGCGCGCCACCTCTCGTAGTTCAACTAAAGAGAGACCAACATATAAAGAGAGAGCACAGCCAAAATTCAAGCACAGGATTGGACGATGAGGTTCGAGGTCTGTCAAGTCACAGCTGACGAGTTTCAAACTCCAAACTAAGTCTGACCTCGTGCTTGCAGTACCAGCAGTACATGTGGTATTAGTACTTGCAGTATTACCTAGTACAGAGCCATGCAGCAGAGGAGCATGAACTAGTAGTAGTAGTAGTAGTAGTAGTAGTAGTAATAGTACTTGCAGTATTACCTGGTACAGAGCCATGCAGCAGAGGAACATGTAGTAGTAGTAGTAGTAGTATATGTATTATTAGTACTTGCAGTGTTACCTGGTACAGAGCCATGCAGCAGAGGAACATGAACTAGTAGTAGTAGTAGTATATGTATTATTAGTACTTGCAGTATTACCTGGTACAGAGCCATGCAGCAGAGGAACATGTAGTAGTAGTAGTAGTAGTAGTAGTAGTAGTAGTAGTAATAGTACTTGCAGTATTACCTGGTACAGAGCCATGCAGCAGAGGAACATGTAGTAGTAGTAGTAGTAGTAGTAGTAGTAGTAGTAGTAGTAATAGTACTTGCAGTATTACCTGGTACAGAGCCATGCAGCAGAGGAACATGTAGTAGTAGTAGTAATAGTACTTGCAGTATTACCTGGTACAGAGCCACACAGCAGAGGAACATCACCATGTAAATGACTTTGTAGAGGACAATTTTTCCCTCAAAACTGACGAAGAAGAACATTGTTCCACAGACGTAGATCCAGTATTTGACAAACATCCTGGTAACCACAGCAACCAGCGTCTCCATCTGAACACCTCCTCCTCCTCCCAGGAGCAGCACTTCCTCATATGACACCTCCTCCTTCTTCTCCTTCTGCAGCTCCTGCTGCTCCATCTGCTCCTCTGAAGCACACAATCAGACAGACAGTGACTCATCAGACAGACAGGTGACCTGTGAGACGGACAGATGACTCGTCAGACAGACAGTCTTACCTTCAATGAGGACAGTGATGGTAGAGAGCTGTCTGTCTTTCTGCCTGTCTCTCTTCTCAGTCAGTGTCTGACGCAGCAACAGCCAGAACGTCAACAGGCACACCAACTGCAACAAAATGATCCAGTAATCAGATTACCTCTTCTCATAATCAGATTAAATATTCTCTTAATCAGATTACCTCTTCTCATAATCAAATTAAACATTTTTATAATCTGATTAAATATTCTTATAATCAGATTAAATATTCTCTTAATCAGATTACCTCTTCTCATAATCAGATTAAATATTCTCTTAATCAGATTCCACATTCTCATAATCAGATTAAACATTTTTATAATCTGATTAAATATTCTTATAATCAGATTACATATTCTCATGATCAGACTAAATATTGTTATGATTAGATTACATATTCTCATAATCAGATTAAATACTATTAGTACTATAAGTAGTATTAGTAGTCATACTAGTAGTAGCAGTAGTAAGAGTACTCATAGTATTAGTATTAGTAGTACTAGTAGTAGTGGGAGTAATAGGAATACTAATATTACTACTAATAATACTCATATTATTAGTAGTAATACTAATTATTATAAGTAGTAGTAGTGCTGGTACTAGTAGTATCAGTAGTAATACTGGTACTAGTAGTATCAGTAGTAGTAGTACTAGTAGTAATGGGAGTAATAGTAATAGTACTCATATTATTAGTAATAATACCAATTAATATAAGTAGTAGTAGTAGTACTGGTACTAGTATTATCAGTAGTAGTAGTACTAGTAGTACTATTAGAAGTAGTACCTTGGAGGCCAGCTCTCTGCAGGGGTCATCTTTTTTTGGGAACAGGCCAGGAACTTCCTGGATGGCGGGGAAACTGTAGACATACTGCAGGATGACCAGCAAGTTGCCATAAGCGACCAGCCACGGCGATGACATCAGCGTGTAGCGGCGACGCTCACGCATCATCCAGAGGACACATGACCACAGCAGCAGCACACACGTCAGCCAGGACACGTATGTGATGGACCACGCCATCATGGAGACCAGAGCGCAGATGTAGCTCTGTTTGAGGAGGAAGCTGAATGCCATGGAGGCAGCGTCCTCCCTCCTCACCTGCTCCTCCTCCTCCTGCAGCTCCATCTCCTCCTCCCATCCATCACCGTCTCCTTCGAAGACGCATGTCTCCAGCGTGTCTGCAGTATCACACAGAGTTTTTTCATTTAAAATATTTCTTAAATCAATCTCTTCAATGTCACTGAACACAGAAACTCTCCTGGATAATTAGATGATCCTACAGGTTTATATTCTTTACCTTGAGCCTTGGCTGCTGTTGCTATGGTGAAGAAGCCATTCAGAGGTGTTGTAGGAGAATAAATCTACATTTATTCATATAAAATTCTCATTTGGGCACCACGTCCTTGAAGGGTAAGCTTTAACGTGTAGAGGAAACATTAATCCCTGAATTCAGTTCTCAATTTGATCAATTAATCAGCCTCATAACCATAAGTTCTTTTCAAAACAGTGACCTCTGTCTACTGCTCTCCCAAAGAAACAACAATGACTTCTTAGGACAGATGAAGACATTTCTTAATAGCTAACAGTTAAGAGTCTTTGCTGTTGGCTTAATTCCAGGCGTTGTGACAGCCGGTTGTTTTGGCTGTACTGCTTTCGGCAAGCAGGCCAAGAGTTTAGGTGTCGCTGTCTTCTTCAAAGCACATCTTAATGGAAAAATTGAGTCTTAGCTCATGAGTTACTGGAGGCCAGCTCAAAGGAAAGATCCTCTGAGGTTGTTTTTATAAGTTTGGACAAGACAGGCAGAGTTTTGGGTGTGTTTTAAACATTTTTGCATGTTTTGACTTTTGAGGTGTGGCTGATACTTTTGATTTAAGAGTTGCAAATTACTTTTCTACACTGGGGAATTAAGTTCATGTGCTTGCAGCATGAGACTATTGCGGATCTGCAACGAGCAACACGCTGTGGTCAGGGAGCAACACGCTGTGGCTGGGGAGCAACAGGCTGTGGTCAGGGAGCAACACGCTGTGGCTGGGGAGCAACACGCTGTCGTCGGGGAGCAACACACTGTGGTCAGGGAGCAACACGCTGTGGTCAGGGAGCCACACGCTGTGGCTGGGGAGCAACACGCTGTGGTCAGGGAGCCACACGCTGTGGCTGGGGAGCAACAGGCTGTGGTCAGGGAGCAACAGGCTGTGGTCAGGGAGCAACAGGCTGTGGTCAGGGAGCCACACGCTGTGGCTGGGGAGCAACAGGCTGTGGTCAGGGAGCAACAGGCTGTGGTCGGGGAGCAACAGGCTGTGGTCAGGGAGCAACAGGCTGTGGTCAGGGAGCAACACACTGTGGCTGGGGAGCAACAGGCTGTGGTCAGGGAGCAACAGGCTGTGGTCAGGGAGCCACACGCTGTGGCTGGGGAGCAACAGGCTGTGGTCAGGGAGCAACAGGCTGTGGTCGGGGAGCAACAGGCTGTGGTCAGGGAGCAACATGCTGTGGTCAGGGAGCCACACGCTGTGGCTGGGGAGCAACAGGCTGTGGTCAGGGAGCAACACACTGTGGCTGGGGAGCAACAGGCTGTGGTCAGGGAGCAACAGGCTGTGGTCGGGGAGCAACAGGCTGTGGTCAGGGAGCAACACACTGTGGTCAGGGAGCAACAGGCTGTGGTCAGGGAGCAACACGCTGTGGCTGGGGAGCAACAGGCTGTGGTCAGGGAGCAACAGGTTGTGGTCAGGGAGCAACACGCTGGGGTCGGGGAGCAACACGCTGTGGTCAGGGAGCAACAGGCTGTGGTCGGGGAGCAACAGGCTGTGGTCAGGGAGCAACAGGCTGTGGTCAGGGAGCAACACGCTGGGGTCGGGGAGCAACACGCTGTGGTCAGGGAGCAACAGGCTGTGGTCAGGGAGCAACACGCTGTGGCTTGGGAGCAACAGGCTGTGGTCAGGGAGCAACACGCTGGGGTCGGGGAGCAACACGCTGTGGTCAGGGAGCAACAGGCTGTGGTCAAGGAGCAACACGCTGTGGCTGGGGAGCAACAGGCTGTGGCTGGGGAGCAACAGGCTGTGGTCGGGGAGCAACAGGCTGTGGTCAGGGAGCAACAGGCTGTGGTCAGGGAGCAACAGGCTGTGGTCAGGGAGCAACAGGCTGTGGTCGGGGAGCAACAGGCTGTGGTCGGGGAGCAACAGGCTGTGGTTTTGTTGTGAAATGTGTACTTATTATGACCTTTGGACTACTAACAGGTAAAACGAAAAGAGTAAGGCTATGTTCTGCTATGGCTCTGGAGCTTGTTTTTTGCTCCTTTGTTTAGGAAATAATGTTGTTTTAGCTGAGTGGGTGAGCTAACCCCACTCAGCCCACAGAGTGGGTGACTTGTCATTGCGTGGGTGTTTTGTTGTGAAATGTGTAGTGTTTGATGGAGGCAGCTAATATCTGCAGGGTGTTTCTAGTTGGATAGCACCGTTTTTGTTGTGTTGTGTCGTTATGCCAGTCGTATGTTGATGTTAGCGAGAGAGAGGCAAGGCACTTGGGAGCGCCTTGCCTCTCTCTCGCTAACATCAACATCTCTCGCGTTACATTACTACTCGTTCACTCATTGGCAATAAAAAACGATTAATACACGTAAATTGCTTCACAATTCTACATAAATAACCTTTAACTCTTATGACATTTAAATATTCAATAAGTTCTAACCTTTATTAAAAGAGGACTGTATTGTCACATGTAATAAAATGAGATAAAATCAAAGCTTAATATCTTTTTAATAGACTATCGCACAGCTATCAAAGTTATACCATTCTTTATGTATTTCTATGACAAACATCACATGATTCATATGACGATTAGACATTTAATTCACACACATTCAGATTTGGCTCAGATTTGCAGAGACTCAACAAATGTCCTCCAGGAATGTGAGAGTTTTATGACTCTAGCCTGGGGAGATAAGAAAAGGGGTTTGCTGTCCATGTTTACTGAGTCATCAGTCCTTTCTCCTGGTTCAAATGACCCCAAAGGTCATTTATGCTTTCAGTTCAGGCCATAATTTAGTTATTGGTCAGAAATGGTCTCTCAGGAGGTCTGTTCAATCTCCATTTTGTCACAGTGTTTAACTTTATTCAGTATCATGCTGTCAGACCCCCACTTGGCAAAGACATCAGTTCGAGAAGGGTCAGTGCACTTCCTTGGGTGTCTGCACTCACCTCCGTGTCTCTGAATCAAAGAAATGTTGTTTTATCCTATGGAATTAAAGAAAAGGCTGTGGTGTCCTACAGTGTGAATCAGAGCGTAATGAACTCAAAGCTTTTCTCAACGTCAAAATCTTTAGCTTCTGTTCGTCATTAGCGGATCATGAGACTGAATTTTAAGATCTGTGATTGGCTGTTTGTTGCTGAAATGCACCTTGGGACTCATAGTTAACTTCTATCACAAAATCTTTATGTCCACAGTCTTGTAGCCTCAACTGTTTACTAAAGAAGCTGTTCACGTTTTCTTCTGATGATTCAACCAGGAGAGTTTCATGTTGCTCAGAAAACTGAGTCACTGACTGACTTCCTGTTGCAGCTTTACCTTCTAGTTTCCTCCTCTACCACCTTGCTTCCTTCTTTACCCCAGAGCTTCCTTCCCTACCTCCTAGTTCCCTTCAGTACCTCCTAGCCGGCTCCTTGCTCTCTTGAATGAGATAAAATACTATCATTGTGCAGCTCTTTTACACTTACCAAATGTTCAAATTCAATGTTCAAATCAAATTCAAAACAAAACATTTATTCAGAACATTTCTTGTGTATGAAAATGCTTTTTGGGCCGGTGTGCGTCACCTGAAGGACAGGAAGTTGTAATTACACGGTTTGACCACTGCGTCCAATTAGCGCTTTTCGTAACTACAAAGCTGCTCCACTGGGGTTCAAACCAGCAACTCACCTGACTGGCTGAGGGAGTAGTGAGGTGTGGAGTAAAGATCCAATCCCAGTGCTGTGCTCTGTGTGGGCGGGGCAAAAGAGTCAGATGGGCTGTCATTGGAGGAAGACACCAACACCTGAAGACAGATCAGGACAGATAAAAGTCTTCATATCAATTAAATAAAATAATAATGAGTTATAATGGGACAATGTGTATATTACATTACATTACATTATATCAGGGTGCGATTTGTGAAAAAATCAGAGGGGGGGGGGTGTTTTTGAAACGTTTTTATTCATGAATATAAATCAGAACCACAATGGGTCGATACAGACTATGAAGCATTTCTTGCAGCTATTTCTTGCAGCTGTTACAGTAACATTTATAAAATAATTATGAACTTAAATAAAACAATTACGAAACTTGAACTTGACCACTCTATTTGCAGGAATATTTTAATCAATTTATTAAAATGTAATTAATTGAGTTGCACAATATTTTCACTCTCAGTGATGTGATGTCAAGTTCATGCCTTAGTTCATAAATCACTATGAGGGGGATAAATTTTTGTCTCCACCGGGGATAAAATAACTCATCAGAGGCAGAGATATATAGACCAGAATGGAAGAAACCCCCACCATCCCCCCCAGCAAATCGCACACCCTGCATTATATTGTGTTTATATTAATTACTCTCGTACGTCTCTGCAGTCCAGCCGATCATGACCTCTCCTCCACAGCTCTCTACGCCTCTCTGCTGTGATGTCACTGCTGACATCATCACTGAGGTGACTGGTGGCGGTGATGATGTCACAACTCCCATTGACTGCAGACTCTGCCCCCTCTACAACCTGCCCTCCATTGCTGTCGATCAGCTGAGGAAAAATGTGACCCCCCGTCAGCCAATAGCAGCTGGAGAAAAACCTCTTTACCTCCTAACTTCCTTCTCTACCTCATAGCTTCCTTCTCTACCTCCTAGCTTCCTTCTTTACCTCCTAGCTTCCTTCTTTACCTTCTAGCTTCCTTCTCTACCTCATAGCATCCTTCTCTACCTCCTAGCTTCCTTCTTTACCTTCTAGCTTCCTTCTCTACCTCCTAGCTTCCTTCTTTACCTTCTAGCTTCCTTCTCCACCTCCTAGCTTCCTTCTTTACCTCCTAGCTTCCTTCTTTACCTTCTAGCTTCCTTCTCTACCTCCTAGCTTCCTTCTTTACCTTCTAGCTTCCTTCTCCATCTCCTAGCTTCCTTCTTTACCTCCTAGCTTCCTTCTCTACCTCCTAGCTTCTGTTCACACCTGTTAAATCATGACATCATACATGTGTGAAATGATGACAATGTGACACCACAATGAGATGAACTCATGCAGAAACTCTTACAGTTGTGTGATGTCATTGTGTGTGTGATTTCATAGTATGTGTGGTGATCATCACCTGGTTCCTCCAGAGGCTGGCCACAGTGTGGTAAAGCAGTAGCAGCATCAGAGGGCTGCCGAAGTGAAACCAGCTGAGGTCAGAGTTCACATGAAGCCTCCAGGGGGCGGTGCAGTCCCCCATTGCCAAGGACACCAGGCCAAACACACTGCAGGGACACATCCATCACTATCAATATATCAATAACTGATAATCAGGAGACATGATGAAGGTGTGTTATCCGGTAGAGGTGTGTTCTCTATCATGTCAATTGCCTTTTAGT
The DNA here is from genome assembly GCF_963924715.1 of Thunnus thynnus. Lineage (NCBI taxonomy): Eukaryota > Metazoa > Chordata > Actinopteri > Scombriformes > Scombridae > Thunnus > Thunnus thynnus. The sequence continues at coordinate 281,170 of NC_089537.1, forward strand.
TCACAAGCATTCACATATTTTTATTTGTTGTGCTGAGATAATGGCAAGCCCAGTAGGACACACCTGTTAGGGCTGTGGGATAAGGATGCCAATGGAGGATGGTCATGATCAATGTTAGCACTGCTTAGGGCTGGACCATGCACACATGACCAGCCAGGACCCAGCCTCCTACATGAATTGTTTTATCCTGCTAGCTAGAGTAAGGGAGGCTAGGGCTCTAGCATTTTCTCACAAAAGCCCAGCCACTCTCACTGGGCAGCTACAGCAGGAGAAGCAGCCAAGAGTAGTGGTTTGGAGTGATCAAGTCGGGGTACGGTCTCAATCACCTCATACCCTGGGGGTGGCTGTCAGGAAAGGGTTGGCAAACTAAATAAAGTTATTATTACCCAGCATCCGACCTCCGCCCTGGTAGGGTATAAGGAGCTGGAGCTGGTGTACCCTATGTCGGATGTGTCAGATGAAGGGGAAATTGACATCCTCAGAGAGCAAAGACCTCCTCCTAGGTCAGGTGTGTGAAGAGGCAGGGCAGGTAGAGGAGGAGCAGGAGCAGGAGCCACCACCTCCCTCTATCACCAGCTCATTACTTGGGCTGCTGAGCCATTGGAAATTGAAATGCCAGTAGAGCAAGTCTGGAGGGCCTCGCGTTTTGATAATGAAGAAGCGGGTCAGTCGCACTTTTCTTCTGTACCACTGCTTCCTGATGTAGAGGAACTAGTACTCAGACAGTTTGCTAAACCATCTGAAGCCCATTGCTAGTCAGTCTATATAGATGGCTAGTATGTGTGCATGGTTGGGAGAGGATTGGCTGTGGACCACCACCTCCCATGATCAGGCTTTAGAGGCCTTGATGTTCCCCACAAAGTCGTTCTAGGGGAGGCCGAGCTGCCCAAGCGGAAATGCAAAAATGATGGATCCCATGCTCGCCATAATGCTTGAGCTATGGCAATTCAGGGACAGCTGGTTAACACAGGGGCTATTTTGGCCTTGCATCAGCGCTAGCTGGCTAAACAGTTGGAGGAGGGTGGCTCCAACTTAGCTGCTGAGGTGCAGCAGGTGTCCTTGCTCCTAGCTAAGCTGATGAAAGAGCAAGCGGTGGCAAGTGGAGGGCCATGACCTCCCTCTGGATGATGAGGCGCCACCTCAGACTGTCTTGGTCTTGGCTGCAGGGGAAAGACCATGCCTGTCTGCTTAGGCTGCCAGATGCAAATAAAATGCTCCAAGATGCTCTGGCTATTCTACACTCTCCTGGAACAGTAGGCCATCAGCAAGGTGAAGCAAAATGATCAGCAGGCTGGGTTTTATTCATGTTACTTCCTCATTCCCAAAAACATGGGAGTCCTGGGGCCCTTAGTCATGAAGGTCTTTGCATCTTCATTTATCTGGACAAAAGAAAGAAAGCTGGCTGGAGTGGGCAGTCATTGTTGTGCCCCATCTCATTGTCTCATTGGGTTGCGGATGCAATCCCACAGGCGTATAAGACAGCAATCAGGCCAGCCTTTGCAGGGCTGTGTGCACATTCCACATGGGGCCTCTCTGTCTGAGATTTGTACAGTGGCCTCTTGGTTGAACCCATCCACCTTTATCAGGTTATACTGCGTGAATATGGCAGCCAGCACCCCATTCACTGAGTGTGTGCTGGGCTCAGTGCACATACCATTCCCCCAGGACCACAGCTTTTCCAAGAACGGACCTGGACCCGGAGTCTTTTTCTTCAAAGCTAGCCATGCAACCTGACGGGCTAAGTGGCCTTATACCTATTTACGGCTGGCCTTAATGTCTGGCAGGGCCAGCTAAGCCTAGGTGGCGTCTTACACCTAGACACCATGGGTGTGTACATAGTGTATATTTGTAAATAGTTCCTTTATTTGAGCGCATGGGTGACTGGTGGGGGTGACATCTAATTCAAACTCAACTGCCATTTCAGGGTCCTGCAGCTGAGTCTTCTTGGCTTCCTGTGTGTCTCACAGAGTCCCTGTGCATGTGGAATATGTAGGGTGGAGAGATGTGGAGAGATAGTCTTGACATGGTAGAGAATGGAAGGTCACATTATAACCCAGGCTCTCTGAATGAAGTGACTATCTCTCCAGCTAAAAAATGCTCCGAAAAGCGTTCCAATCAAGGTTAACCGGAGAGGCCACGCATGCGTGGTGCTTATATAACCACAGGTTGTAAATCAGTGTGTGGCCACCACAGGTGATGTGTCTTAAGGAGTAATCCATGTCAGCTTCCCCTGTGGGGATCAGTCCCAGTACATATGGAATGGGTGGATAGTCTCTCCACTGAGACAACCTGGGTTACAGTATACCTTCCAATGTCTGGTGGAGGTGTGTTATCTGCCGAAAGAGTGGTATCTGGTGGAGGTGTGGTACCTGGTGGGAGTGTGTTTCCTGGTGGAGGTGTGGTACCTGGTGGAGGTGTATTATCTGGTGGAGGTGTGTTACCCGGTGGAGGTGTGGTATCTGGTGGAGGTGTGGTATCTGGTGGAGGTGTGATACCTGGTGGAGGTGTGGTACCTGGTGGAGGAGTGGTATCTGGTGGAGGTGTGTTACCCGGTGGAGGTGTGGTACCTGGTGGAGGAGTGGTATCTGGTGGAGGTGCGGTACCTGCTGGAGGTGTGTTATCTGGTGGAGTTGTATTACTTGGCGGAGGTGTGGTATCTGGTGGAGGTGTATTACCTGGCGGAGGTGTGGTATCTGGTGGAGGTGTATTACCTGGCGGAGGTGCGGTACCTGCTGGAGGTGTGTTATCTGGTGGAGGTGTGGTACCTGGCTGAGGTGTGGTATCTGGTGGAGGTGTATTACCTGGCGGAGGTGTGGTATCTGGTGGAGGTGTGGTATCTGGTGGAGGTGAGGTACCTGGTGGGAGTGTATTACCTGGCGGAGGTGTGGTATCTGGTGGAGGTGTGTTATCTGGTGGAGTTGTATTACCTGGCGGAGGTGTGGTATCTGGTGGAGGTGTGGTATCTGGCGGAGGTGTGGTATCTGGTGGGAGTATGTTACCTGGTGGAGGTGTGGTATCTGGTGGAGGTGTGGTATCTGGTGGGAGTGTGTTACCTGGTGGGAGTGTGTTACCTGGTGGAGGTGTGGTATCTGGTGGAGGTGTATTACCTGGTGGAGGTGTGGTTTCTGGTGGAGGTGTATTACCTGGTGGGAGTGTGTTACCTGGTGGAGGTGTGGTATCTGGTGGAGGTGTATTACCTGGTGGAGGTGTGGTATCTGGTGGGGGTGTATTACCTGGTGGAGGTGTGGTATCTGGTGGAGGTGTATTACCTGGTGGAGGTGTGGTATCTGGTGGAGGTGTATTACCTGGTGGGAGTATGTTACCTGGTGGAGGTGTGGTATCTGGTGGGAGTGTGTTACCTGGTGGAGGTGTGGTATCTGGTGGGAGTATGTTACCTGGTGGAGGTGTGGTATCTGGTGAAGGTGTATTACCTGGTGGAGGTGTGGTATCTGGTGGAGGTGTGGTATCTGGTGGGAGTGTGTTACCTGGCGGAGGTGTGGTATCTGGTGGAGGTGTGTTATCTGGTGGGAGTGTGTTACCTGGTGGAGGTGTGGTATCTGGTGGGAGTATGTTACATGGTGGAGGTGTGGTATCTGGTGGAGGTGTGGTTTCTGGTGGAGGTGTATTACCTGGTGGAGGTTAGGTATCTGGTGGAGGTGTATTACCTGGTCGAGGTGTATTACCTGGTGGAGGTTAGGTATCTGGTGGAGGTGTATTACCTGGTGGGAGTGTGTTACCTGGTGGAGGTGTGTTATCTGGTGGAGGTGTATTACCTGGCAGAGGTGTGGTTGGGAGGCCACGCCTCCTGCAGGGAGGGCAGCTGGTAGCAGT
>NC_089537.1:290000-302500 GCF_963924715.1 Thunnus thynnus
CATGTCAGAAACACGCCAGAAACATGTCAGAAACACGCCACAAACACGTCAGAATCATTTCAGAAACACGTCAGAAACATGTCAGAAACACATCAGAATCATTTCAGAAACACGTCAGAAACACATCAGAAACACGTCAGAATCATTTCAGAAACACGTCAGAAACACGTCAGTAACATGTCAGAAACACGTCAAAAACACGTCAGAAACACATCAGAAACACGCCAGAAACACATCAGAAACACGCCAGACACACGTCAGAAACATGTCAAGAAACACGCCAGAAACATGTCAGAAACACATCAGAATCATTTCAGAAACACGTCAGAAACACATCAGAAACACGTCAGAATCATTTCAGAAACACGTCAGAAACACGTCAGTAACACGTCAGAAACACGTCAAAAACACGCCAGAGACACGTCAGGAGCACGTCAGAAACACGCAAGAATCATTTCAGAAACACGTCAGAAGCACGTCAGAAACACATCAGAAACACGCCAGAAACACATCAGAAACACGCCAGACACACGTCAGAAACATGTCAAGAAACACGCCAGAATCATTTCAGAAACACATCAGAAACACATCAGAATCATTTCAGAAACACATCAGAATCATTTCAGAAACACATCAGAAACACGCCAGACACACGTCAGAAACATGTCAAGAAACACGCCAGAATCATTTCAGAAACACATCAGAAACATGTCAGAATCATTCAGAAACACGTCAGAAACATGTCAGAAACATGTCAGAAACACGTCAGAATCATTTCAGAAACACGTCAGAAACATGTCAGAAACACGTCAGTAACATGTCAGAAACACGTCAGAAACACATCAGAAACATGTCAGAAACACGCCAGAAACATGTCAGAAACACGTCAGAAACACGTCAGAAACACGTCAGAAACACGTCAGTAACATGTCAGAAACACGTCAAAAACACGTCAGTAACACGTCAGAAACACGTCAGTCACATGTCAGAAACACGTCAAAAACACGTCAGTAACACGTCAGAAACACATCAGAAACACGTCAGAAACACGTCAGTAACACATCAGAAACACGTCAAAAACACGCCAGAGACACGTCAGGAACACGTCAGAAACACGCAAGAATCATTTCAGAAACACGTCAGAAGCACGTCAGAAACACATCAGAAGCACGTCAGAAACACATCAGAAACACGCCAGAAACACATCAGAAACACGCCAGACACACGTCAGAAACATGTCAAGAAACACGCCAGAATCATTTCAGAAACACGTCAGAAACACGTCAGAAACATGTCAGAAACACGTCAGAAACACATCAGAAACACGTCAGAATCATTCAGAAACACGTCAGAAACATGTCAGAAACATGTCAGAGACACGTCAGAAACACGTCAGAATCATTTCAGAAACACGTCAGAAACACGTCAGAAACATGTCAGAAACACGTCAGAAACACGTCAGTAACACATCAGAAACACGTCAAAAACACGCCAGAGACACGTCAGGAACACGTCAGAAACACGCAAGAATCATTTCAGAAACACGTCAGAAGCACGTCAGAAACACATCAGAAGCACGTCAGAAACACATCAGAAACACGCCAGAAACACATCAGAAACACGCCAGACACACGTCAGACACGTCAGAAACATGTCAAGAAACACGCCAGAATCATTTCAGAAACACGTCAGAAACACGTCAGAAACATGTCAGAAACACATCAGAAACACGTCAGAATCATTCAGAAACACGTCAGAAACATGTCAGAAACATGTCAGAAACACGTCAGAAACACGTCAGAATCATTTCAGAAACACGTCAGAAACATGTCAGAAACACGTCAGAAACACATCAGAAACACGTCAGAAACATGTCAGAAACACGTCAGAAACACGCCAGAAACATGTCAGAAACACGTCAGAAACACGTCAGAAACACATCAGAAACATGTCAGAGACACGTCAGAAACACGTCAGAAACATGTCAGAAACACGTCAGAAACATGTCAGAAACACGTCAGAAACATGTCAGAGACACGTCAGAAACACGCCAGAAACACGCCAGAAACATGTCAGAAACACGTCAGAAACACGTCAGAAACATGTCAGAAACATGTCAGAGACACGTCAGAAACACGTCAGAAACATGTCAGAAACACGTCAGAAACATGTCAGAAACACGTCAGAAACATGTCAGAGACACGTCAGAAACACGTCAGAAACATGTCAGAAACACGTCAGAGACACGTCAGAAACATGTCAGAAACACGCCAGAAACATGTCAGAAACACGCCACAAACACGTCAGAATCATTTCAGAAACACGTCAGAAACATGTCAGAAACACATCAGAATCATTTCAGAAACACGTCAGAAACACGTCAGAAACACGTCAGAAACACGTCAAAAACACGCCAGAGACACGTCAGGAACACGTCAGAAATACGCAAGAATCATTTCAGAAACACATCAGAATCATTTCAGAAACACATCAGAAACACATCAGAATCATTTCAGAAACACGTCAGAAACACGTCAGAAACACGTCAGAAACACGTCAAAAACACGCCAGAGACACGTCAGGAACACGTCAGAAATACGCAAGAATCATTTCAGAAACACATCAGAATCATTTCAGAAACACATCAGAAACACATCAGAATCATTTCAGAAACACGTCAGAAACACGTCAAAAACACGTCAGTAACACGTCAGAAACACATCAGAAACACGTCAAAAACACGTCAGTAACACATCAGAAACACGTCAAAAACACGCCAGAGACATGTCAGGAACACGTCAGAAACACGCAAGAATCATTTCAGAAACACGTCAGAAGCACGTCAGAAACACATCAGAAGCACGTCAGAAACACATCAGAAACACGCCAGAAACACATCAGAAACACGCCAGACACACGTCAGAAACATGTCAAGAAACACGCCAGAATCATGTCAGAAACACGTCAGAAACACATCAGAAACATGTCAGAAACATGTCAGAAACACATCAGAAACACGTCAGAATCATTCAGAAACACGTCAGAAACATGTCAGAAACATGTCAGAAACATGTCAGAAACACATCAGAATCATTTCAGAAACACGTCAGAAACACGTCAGAAACACGTCAGAAACACGTCAGTAACACATCAGAAACACGTCAAAAACACGCCAGAGACACGTCAGGAACATGTCAGAAACACTCAAGAATCATTTCAGAAACACGTCAGAAGCACGTCAGAAACACATCAGAAGCACGTCAGAAACACATCAGAAACACGCCAGAAACACATCAAAAACACGCCAGACACACGTCAGACACACGTCAGAAACATGTCAAGAAACACGCCAGAATCATTTCAGAAACACGTCAGAAACACGTCAGAAACACGTCAGAAACACATCAGAAACACGTCAGAATCATTCAGAAACACGTCAGAAACATGTCAGAAACATGTCAGAAACACGTCAGAAACACGTCAGAATCATTTCAGAAACACGTCAGAAACATGTCAGAAACACGTCAGAAACACATCAGAAACACGTCAGAAACATGTCAGAAACACATCAGAAACACGTCAGAAACACGCCAGAAACATGTCAGAGACACGTCAGAAACACGTCAGAAACATGTCAGAAACACGTCAGAAACATGTCAGAAACACGTCAGAAACACGCCAGAAACACATCAGAAACATGTCAGAGACACGTCAGAAACACGTCAGAAACACGTCAGAAACACGTCAGAAACACGTCAGAATCATTTCAGAAACACGTCAGAAACACGTCAGAAACATGTCAGAAACATGTCAGAGACACGTCAGAAACACGTCAGAAACATGTCAGAGACACGTCAGAAACACGTCAGAAACATGTCAGAGACAAGTCAGAAACACGTCAGAAACATGTCAGAAACATGTCAGAGACACGTCAGAAACACGTCAGAAACATGTCAGAGACACGTCAGAAACACGTCAGAAACATGTCAGAGACACGTCAGAAACACGTCAGAATCATTTCAGAAACACGTCAGAAACACGTCAGAAACATGTCAGAAACATGTCAGAGACACGTCAGAAACATGTCAGAAACATGTCAGAGACACGTCAGTAACACGTCAGAAACACATCAGAAACACGTCAGAAACATGTCAGAAGCACTTCAGTAACACGTCAGAAACACGTCAGAAACACGTCAGAAACACGTCAGAAACATGTCAGAGACACGTCAGAGACACGTCAGAAACACGTCAGAGACACGTCAGTAACACGTCAGTAACACGTCAGAAACACGTCAGAAACACGTCAGAGACACGTCAGTAACACGTCAGTAACACGTCAGAAACACGTCAGAAACACGTCAGAAACACGTCAGAGACACGTCAGAAACACGTCAGAAACACGTCAGAAACATGTCAGAAACACGTCAGAAACATGTCAGAAACATGTCAGAGACACGTCAGTAACACGTCAGAAACACGTCAGAAACACGTCAGAATCATTTCAGAAACACATCAGAAACACATCAGAAACATGTCAGAAACATGTCAGAGACACGTCAGTAACACGTCAGAAACACGTCAGTAACACGTCAGAAACACATCAGAAACACGTCAGAAACATGTCAGAAGCACTTCAGTAACACGTCAGTAACACGTCAGAAACACGTCAGAAACACGTCAGAGTCATTTCAGAATTGTGTCAGAAACGAAGCAACACAGACATTTACATGAATAACATGTCTCGTCTTCTCAAACAAACAGGATGTGATGTCATACAGTGAGTTATCACTTCCTGCTGAAACAGATCCAACTTCTCTTGGCAACGACCTCCAGGCCCTTAGAATCAACCTTTTCTATTCACTGAGCTTCCTCAGGAAGGATCCTCCAACGTGTGTGTGTGTGTGTGTGTGTGTGCCCTCAGGCTGCAACACACACAAATAAACACACACACACACACACACACACACACAGACAGGTCAGGTCTGGTCTATTTCCTGGTGTTAATGTGTGTTCCTGTGTGTCAGTCAGCGACAATCCACAGCAGGGATGACATCATCATATAATAACATGTTATCATGACATTGTTGTTGGTGTGTATCTCAGTAGGATTGGATGTGGCACTCACACACACACACACACACACACACACACACACACACACACACACATACACGCACACATGCAGGCTGCTGTGTGAAATGCGTTTGTAGGATGTGATATAAAGCAGCTGTGACGGTTTAAACGTCACCATCATCTCTGTTTTTGACAAGTAGCTTCAGAGCTCAGATAACATGGAGTCAATGAGACTTTTCCACAACAACAACAGCAACAACAACAACAACAACAACTACAACTCTGCTTTCGTTTACTGAAAAACTGCCAGTCCTACTTCAATGGAGGTAACCCCGGAGCGGAGATGACACATGTGTCTATGTTCTGATGTATGAATTGTGCTGGTAGACTGGAAGCTGTGGGGTGAAGATGATCAGGGTAAAGTTTCTACAGACAGCACAAACCTTAAACAACTGACCAGCTCTTTCCTAAACACCCCAGGAATGCTGGCTCATAAAGTGAGAACCCCAAACTCCTCACTGACCATCTAAACAACCTCCTACACACATAAAGGATCAGATAAGGAACCCTCATCTCCTGCAGGGTCACCAAACCAGACCACTGATCCAAACCACCTTTGATCCTTCAAGCTACAAGAGCAGCAAGATGGGAAGACCGATTCACATCCCAGTATGAACTGATGGTACCATCTAGATAAACGACCCCACCACTGGTTATCATAACTCACCTCTAAGAGCCAATCAGAGACGAGCTGCCACCAACTTTAATCCCACTGTGGATTTTGACTTTCAGGACTTGAGGGACCAACCCAAGAACTGATCACTGGATGAACCAGTGACACACACAAACACACACACACACACACACACTCACACACACTCACATGGCATGGACCCCTGCTGTTTGCAGTCAGATCAAGAAGAACAGGAGACTGTGAAATTGATCAGTATTGGTACCTGTGGGGGGTGGTGAGTATTGATCAGTATTGGTACCTGTGGGGGGGGTGAGTATTGATCAGTATTGGTACCTGTGGGGGGGGTGAGTATTGATCAGTATTGGTACCTGTGGGGGGGGTGAGTATTGATCAGTATTGGTACCTGTGGGGGGGTGAGTATTGATCAGTATTGGTACCTGTGGGGGGGGAGGCGGAGGGTTCAGGCAGCAGCGGCAGCAGCAGCAGCAGGAGGACGTAGACCAGAGAGAATCCATTATACCGCAACACACAAGCTGTGAACACATGAACACATCATCAATACATCAATCAATCAATCAATTCATCAATACATACGTCTGTGATCAATGTATTCATGCAACAGGTTTATATTTCACCAATAATCCATTTCCCATTTCTTCCTCCGCTCCGCTCTTCCTTCTGTCTTTCTTATTTTTATGTCAATATGTTTGGTTTTGATCATTTGATTTAAAAAAAAGTGTTAAAACCACAAAATGAAAACCAGAACGAGATGAGACTTAAAATAAGACTGAGTGTAGTACATATGACACATGAGTTCCTCCATACGTGTTCCTACATACATGTTCCTACATACATGTTCCTACATACATGTTCCTCCATACATGTTCCTACATACATGTTCCTACATACGTGTTCCTGCATACGTGTTGCTACATACATGATCCTACATACATGTTCCTACATATGTAATCCTACATACATGTTGCTACATACGTGTTGCTACATACGTGTTGCTACATACGTGATCCTACATACATGTTCCTACATACATGTTCCTACATACGTGTTCCTGCATACATGTTGCTACATACGTGATCCTACATACATGATCCTACATACATGTTCCTACATATGTAATCCTACATACATGTTGCTACATACATGTTGCTACATACGTGTTGCTACATACGTGATCCTACATACATGTTCCTACATACATGTTCCTACATACGTGTTCCTGCATACATGTTGCTACATACGTGATCCTACATACATGATCCTACATACATGTTCCTACATATGTAATCCTACATACATGTTGCTACATACGTGTTGCTACATACGTGTTGCTACATACGTGATCCTACATACATGTTCCTACATACGTGTTCCTACATACGTGTTCCTACATCCATGTTGCTACATACGTGATCCTACATACATGTTCCTACATACATGTTCCTACATACGTGTTCTTACATACGTGTTGCTACATACGTGATCCTACATACATGTTCCTACATACATGTTCCTACATACGTGTTGCTACATACGTGATCCTACATACATGTTCCTACATACATGTTCCTACATACATGTTCCTACATACATGTTGCTACATACGTGATCCTACATACATGTTCCTACATACATGTTCCTACATACATGTTCCTACATACATGTTGCTACATACGTGATCCTACATACATGTTCCTACATACATGTTCCTACATACGTGTTCCTACATACATGTTGCTACATACGTGATCCTACATACATGTTCCTACATACATGTTCCTACATATGTAATCCTACATACATGTTGCTACATACGTGATCCTACATACATGTTCCTACATACATGTTCCTACATACATGTTGCTACATACGTGATCCTACATACATGTTCCTACATACATGTTCCTACATATGTAATCCTACATACATGTTCCTACATACATGTTCCTACATACGTGATCCTACATACATGTTCCTACATACATGTTCCTACATACATGTTCCTACATACGTGTTCCTGCATACGTGTTGCTACATACGTGATCCTACATACGTGATCCTACATACATGTTCCTACATACATGTTCCTACATATGTAATCCTACATACATGTTCCTACATACATGTTCCTACATACGTAATCCTACATACATGTTCCTACATACATGTTGCTACATACGTGTTCCTACATACATGTTCCTACATACGTGATCCTACATACATGTTGCTACATACGTGTTCCTACATACATGTTCCTACATACGTGTTCCTGCATACATGTTCCTACATACGTGTTCCTACATACATGTTGCTACATATGTAATCCTACATACATGTTCCTACATACATGTTCCTACATATGTAATCCTACATACATGTTCCTACATACATGTTCCTACATATGTAATCCTACATACATGTTCCTCCATACGTGTTCCTGCATACGTGTTGCTACATACGTGATCCTACATACATGTTCCTACATACATGTTCCTACATACATGTTCCTACATACGTAATCCTACATACATGTTCCTACATACATGTTCCTACATACATGTTCCTACATACGTAATCCTACATACATGTTCCTACATACGTGTTCCTACATACGTGTTCCTGCATACGTGTTGCTACATACGTGATCCTACATACGTGATCCTACATACGTGTTCCTGTATACGTGTTCCTACATGCGTGTTCCTACATACGTGATCCTACATACGTGTTCCTACATACGTGTTCCTACATACGTGATCCTGCATGCGTGTTCCTACATACGTGTTCCTGTATACGTGTTCCTACATACGTGTTCCTACATACGTGTTCCTGTATACGTGTTCCTACATACGTGTTCCTACATACGTGTTCCTGTATACTTGTGTGTGTGTGTGAGTGTGTGTGTGTGTGAGTGTGTGTGTGTGTGTGTGTGTGTGTGTGTGTGTGTGTCTGTGTGTGAGTGTGAGTGTGTGTGTTTGGTGGGGGGCAGACAGGAAGAGTGCGCCCTCTTGTTTAAGTTCCCCTCCCCCCAAAACATACACACTGGTTCCACTTTCTCAGGTAACAACATCTGGCTGTGAGTATGTGTGTGTGTGTGTGTATGTGTGTGTGTGTGTGTGTGTGTGTGTGTGTGTGTGTGTGCGCGTGTATGTGTGTGTGCGTGTATGTATGTGTGTGTGTATGTGTGAGTATGTGTGTGTGTGTGAGTATGTGTGTGTGTGTGTGTATGTGTGTGTGTGTGTGTGTGTGTGTGTGTGTATGTGTGTGTGGCACCTCCTCCTCTCTCAGGAATGTGAGGCAGTTTAAAGGGAAATTCCACCTAAAAACTGAACTCAGGCTGTAACTTTAACTGAAACTGTGAACTCCTCACTGGTTAAGAATTGCACCATGCAGCCTAATTATTATTTTTATGCACAATGTATAATAATAACAATATTAATACACTGTATATATATATATCAATCATATTTCATTATACACTATGTATATAATCATTGCATTCATTCATTTGATTCTGCTGTTGTGTGTGATGTGTGCTGGTTTCCTTTAGGATCAATAAATTATTTCTTATCTTAAAAGCTGTGATCTGAACAGCAGTGAGTGTCACCATGACAACGACCACACACACACACACACACACACACACACACACACACACACACACACACTCCTCTCAGCAAGCATCTGGGACACAGATGGTGACATCACTGACCTCTGACCTGTGACATCACTAAAGGTTACATTTACCTGAGTGCACAGAATAATCTGAAAAAGGTGAAAATGAAGTTTTACTGCAGTTGGACTGAAGTTGTTTACAAACCTTCAGTCCAACAACACAAACACGTTTACTGCTGCTGCTCTGGGAACTATATTTATTTAAAATACTTCATCAGTGAACAAACTTTAGTTTTTGTTCATGTCTGAGTGTGTAAAACTACAACCTGTGTTGTTTTTTAATAAATATTAATAATGATAATGATCCAAAATGAGACTTTTCATTCTCTCGCTTGTAAATGATCACATGACTCACTGACCAGCTGTTTGCATTTTACTGCTTGTGTCTCTTGTAATAAATAAAGTGTCAGATTTTAATAAATGTTCCTGTAGAATGACTGAAAAACCTTCATCATCATCATCACATTATTGATGAACTGATTGATTATTGTAGATTCTTTATTATTTTCATTATTGGCTAATCTGTCAATCACGTCTTTAATAGATCTTATAAAACTTTAAGTGATCATATAAAACAACAGAGAAGTGACTCAGATTCACATCTGATAAACAACTAAAACCATGAATTGATTATTAGGAGAGAGATTGATGAATGAACGGGAGCAGCTTCTGCAGATATTTAACGTTTCACTGAGAGTTTGATACAAACTGGTTTAGTTCACATCACGTTTCCTGTATTCTAACAAATCACTGAAAGGTTTCACAGAAACGTCCTGAGAATGAACAGAAACAGCCGCCTGTCAGCGAAGGACTGAAATAACTTCACATGTTGATTTATTGTTTGACACACAAGAGTCTCAATTATTAAAAACAGCATCTATGTATGAACATAAATACACAACATCTGATGACCAGTTAAACCAACTCAACACTTTTACTGTTGTTTCTTAAAATTTCACCAAATTGCAGCAAAAACGTCCAAAAAATGAGTCGTTAAAAACCTGAAAACATTTATCAGAATAAATGAAAGCTGGATCATGTGACCTGGAGATCAATCATGTCATCTTACCTGCAGTCAAACTGAGGGGCAGCAGAACCCTGAAGACCACACCTGCAGCCAGGTCCGAGGACATCCTGGACCCACCTCAGTCCACCACGGTTTAAATCCAGATCCAGATCCAGCAGCGGGCTGTCAGAGCTTCCTGAGCCCGCCGGAGGAGCTGCGAACCCGGCAGAGAGCGGCGACACGCCCCGGTGCCATCCTCCACTCCGAGACACGGAGAGACAGACAGGTAGAGACCCAGCACACTCTGGAGAGCTGTCTGTCTCTCACTGACTGTCTGTCTGTCTCTCAGTAACTGTCTGTCTGTCTCTCACTGTCTGTCTGTCTGTCTCTCACTGACTGTCTGTCTGTCTGTCACTGACTGTCTGTCTGTCTCTCACTAACTGTCTGTCTGTCTCTCAGTAACTGTCTGTCTCTCAGTAACTGCCTGTCTGTCTGTCACTAACTGTCTGTCTGTCTGTCACTAACTGTCTGTCTCTCAGTAACTGTCTGTCTGTCTCTCAGTAACTGTCTGTCTGTCTGTCTCTCAGTAACTGTCTGTCTGTCTCTCAGTAACTGTCTGTCTGTCTGTCTGTCTGTCTCTCAGTAACTGTCTGTCTGTCTCTCAGTAACTGTCTGTCTGTCTGTCTGTCTGTCTCTCAGTAACTGTCTGTCTGTCTCTCAGTAACTGTCTGTCTCTCAGTAACTGTCTGTCTCTCAGTCAGTAACTGTCTGTCTGTCTCTCGGTAACTGTCTGTCTCTCAGTAACTGTCTGTCTCTCAGTCAGTAACTGTCTGTCTGTCTCTCGGTAACTGTCTGTCTCTCAGTAACTGTCTGTCTGTCAGTCAGTAACTGTCTGTCTCTCAGTCAGTAACTGTCTGTCTGTCTGTCTGTCTCTCAGTAACTGTCTGTCTGTCAGTCAGTAACTGTCTGTCTGTCAGTAACTGTCTGTCTCTCAGTCAGTAACTGTCTGTCTGTCTGTCTGTCTCTCAGTAACTGTCTGTCTCTCAGTCAGTAACTGTCTGTCTCTCAGTAACTGTCTGTCTCTCATTCAGTAACTGTCTGTCTCTCAGTAACTGTCTGTCTCTCATTCAGTAACTGTCTGTCTCTCAGTAACTGTCTGTCTCTCAGTCAGTAACTGTCTGTCTGTCTCTCGGTAACTGTCTGTCTCTCAGTCAGTAACTGTCTGTCTGTCTCTCGGTAACTGTCTGTCTCTCAGTCAGTAACTGTCTGTCTGTCTCTCAGTCAGTAACTGTCTGTCTGTCTCTCAGTCAGTAACTGTCTGTCTGTCAGTCAGTAACTGTCTGTCTCTCAGTAACTGTCTGTCTGTCTCTCAGTCAGTAACTGTCTGTCTGTCTCTCAGTCAGTAACTGTCTGTCTGTCTCTCGGTAACTGTCTGTCTCTCAGTCAGTAACTGTCTGTCTGTCTGTCAGTCAGTAACTGTCTGTCTCTCAGTAACTGTCTGTCTGTCTCTCAGTAACTGTCTGTCTCTCAGTCAGTAACTGTCTGTCTGTCTCTCAGTAACTGTCTGTCTCTCAGTCAGTAACTGTCTGTCTGTCTCTCAGTAAATGTCTGTCTCTCAGTCAGTAAATGTCTGTCTCTCAGTAACTGTCTGTCTGTCTGTGAGTAACTGTCTGTCTCTCAGTCAGTACCTGTCTGTCTGAAGGTGTAAATCCTTTTTACTCTTCAGTAAATTTCTTGAAGAAAAAAATCCTCAGAAAACAGAACTTTGTTTTATCTCCACAAACTTCTTCTTCTTCTTCTTCTTCTTCTTCTTCTTCTTCTTCTTCTTCTTCTTCTTCTTCTTCTTCTTTTTCTCGTTCGTCTTCACTTCTGTTTCTCCTCCTGCAGGGAAAAAGCGTGAAGATACTGAACTTTCTCAGGTTTTCTTTTCTTCTCTTCTTCTCTCTGCAGCTCCGCTGAAAAACACCGACAGTCCTTCAGGCTCCGCCCACCGCCTGACTGACCGCTGTCTGGGCCAATCAGCAGCCCCGAA
>NC_089537.1:310000-315000 GCF_963924715.1 Thunnus thynnus
AGACACCAACAGACACCAACAGACTCCAACAGACACCAACAGACACCAACAGACACCAACAGACTCCAACAGACACCAACACAACAGACACCAACAGACTCCAACAGACACCAACAGACACCAACAGACACCAACAGACTCCAACAGACACCAACACAACAGACTCCAACAGACTCCAACAGACTCCAACACAACAGACTCCAACAGACACCAACAGACACCAACAGACTCCAACAGACTCCATCAGACACCAACAGACACCAACAGACTCCAACAGACTCCAACAGACTCCATCAGACACCAACAGACACCAACAGACACCAACAGACTCCAACAGACTCCAACAGACACCAACAGACTCCAACAGACTCCATCAGACACCAACAGACACCAACAGACACCAACAGACTCCAACAGACTCCAACAGACTCCAACAGACACCAACAGACTCCAACAGACTCCATCAGACACCAACAGACACCAACAGACTCCAACAGACTCCAACAGACACCAACAGACTCCAACAGACTCCATCAGACACCAACAGACACCAACAGACACCAACAGACTCCAACAGACTCCAACAGACTCCAACAGACACCAACAGACTCCAACAGACTCCATCAGACACCAACAGACTCCAACAGACTCCAACAGACTCCAACAGACACCAACAGACACCAACAGACACCAACAGACACCAACACAACAGACTCCAACAGACACCAACAGACTCCAACAGACACCAACACAACAGACTCCAACAGACACCAACAGACTCCATCAGACACCAACAGACTCCAACAGACACCAACAGACTCCAACAGACTCCAACAGACTCCAACAGACACCAACAGACTCCAACAGACTCCAACAGACACCAACACAACAGACACCAACACAACAGACTCCAACAGACACCAACAGACTCCAACAGACTCCAACAGACACCAACACAACAGACTCCAACAGACTCCAACAGACACCAACAGACTCCAACAGACTCCAACAGACACCAACAGACTCCAACAGACTCCAACAGACACCAACAGACTCCAACAGACTCCAACAGACACCAACAGACACCAACACAACAGACTCCATCAGACACCAACAGACACCAACAGACACCAACACAACAGACTCCAACAGACACCAACAGACTCCATCAGACACCAACAGACTCCAACAGACACCAACAGACTCCAACAGACTCCAACAGACTCCAACAGACACCAACAGACTCCAACAGACTCCAACAGACACCAACACAACAGACTCCAACAGACACCAACACAACAGACTCCAACAGACACCAACAGACTCCAACAGACTCCAACAGACACCAACACAACAGACTCCAACAGACTCCAACAGACACCAACAGACTCCAACAGACTCCAACACAACAGACTCCAACAGACTCCAACAGACACCAACAGACACCAACAGACACCAACAGACTCCAACAGACACCAACACAACAGACTCCAACAGACTCCAACAGACTCCAACAGACTCCAACACAAAAGACACCAACAGACACCAACAGACACCAACAGACTCCAACAGACACCAACAGACACCAACAGACACCAACAGACTCCAACAGACACCAACACAACAGACACCAACAGACTCCAACAGACACCAACAGACACCAACAGACTCCAACAGACACCAACACAACAGACTCCAACAGACTCCAACAGACTCCAACACAACAGACTCCAACAGACACCAACAGACACCAACAGACTCCATCAGACACCAACAGACACCAACAGACACCAACAGACTCCAACAGACTCCATCAGACACCAACAGACACCAACAGACTCCAACAGACTCCAACAGACACCAACAGACTCCAACAGACTCCAACAGACACCAACAGACACCAACACAACAGACTCCAACAGACACCAACAGACTCCAACAGACACCAACACAACAGACTCCAACAGACTCCAACAGACACCAACAGACACCAACAGACTCCAACAGACACCAACAGACTCCAACAGACTCCAACAGACTCCAACAGACACCAACAGACTCCAACAGACTCCAACAGACACCAACACAACAGACTCCAACAGACACCAACACAACAGACTCCAACAGACTCCAACAGACACCAACACAACAGACTCCAACAGACACCAACACAACAGACTCCAACAGACACCAACAGACTCCAACAGACTCCAACAGACACCAACAGACTCCAACAGACTCCAACAGACACCAACACAACAGACTCCAACAGACACCAACAGACACCAACAGACTCCAACAGACTCCAACAGACACCAACAGACTCCAACAGACTCCAACAGACTCCAACAGACACCAACAGACACCAACACAACAGACACCAACAGACTCCAACAGACACCAACAGACACCAACAGACTCCAACAGACTCCAACAGACACCAACAGGCTCCAACAAACTCCAACACAACAGACTCCAACAGACACCAACAGACACCAACAGACTCCAACAGACTCCAACAGACACCAACAGACACCAACACAACAGACTCCAACAGACTCCAACAGACTCCAACAGACACCAACACAACAGACTCCAACAGACACCAACAGACTCCAACAGACACCAACACAACAGACTCCAACAGACACCAACAGACTCCAACAGACACCAACAGACTCCAACAGACTCCATCAGACTCCAACAGACACCAACAGACACCAACACAACAGACTCCAACAGACACCAACAGACTCCAACAGACACCAACAGACTCCAACAGACTCCATCAGACTCCAACAGACTCCAACAGACACCAACACAACAGACTCCAACAGACTCCAACAGACTCCAACAGACACCAACACAACAGACTCCAACAGACTCCAACAGACTCCAACAGACTCCAACAGACTCCAACAGACACCAACACAACAGACTCCAACAGACTCCAACAGACTCCAACAGACACCAACACAACAGACTCCAACAGACACCAACAGACTCCAACAGACACCAACAGACTCCAACAGACTCCATCAGACTCCAACAGACACCAACAGACACCAACACAACAGACTCCAACAGACACCAACAGACTCCAACAGACTCCAACAGACACCAACAGACACCAACACAACAGACTCCAACAGACACCATCAGACTCCAACAGACTCCAACAGACACCAACAGACACCAACACAACAGACTCCAACAGACACCAACACAACAGACTCCAACAGACACCATCAGACTCCAACAGACTCCAACAGACACCAACAGACACCAACACAACAGACACCAACAGACTCCAACAGACTCCATCAGACACCATCAGACTCCAACAGACTCCAACAGACACCAACAACAAAATGTTATAATTAACTTTCATGAACTGAAAACACTGAAATAGCGACGCTCTGTCTAAACTCTGTGAATCTGGGGTTACACCATGGTTACGTTACCTAACCAACGTTGTTGCCATGGTAGCGACTTTGAGTGACTCACCTGTCACTCAAAGCGGCCACATCCTTACTGAGAGTTATATGAATGAGTTATATAAAAATTCACCCTGTACAGTTGTCATGAATGTGGAAATTAGCTACAGAGACCAAAAGTGTTTTTTGTACCAGGCTGTAAACATGTTTATTTCTGCTGTAAAGTTGACATTTTAACATGAGCGTCTATGGGGATTGACTCACTTTTGGAGCCTCAAGTGGCCATTAGAGGAACTGCAGTTTATGGCTTCATGTTTCAGCCCCGCAGGTTCCTGCTTGATTTAAACACGTCTGAGTATTTAAATAAATTTGCCTGATCAGTAACACAGATTTACTGCAGCTGATGCTACACAGATGTTTCTATGTGCAGTAAAATCTGTTGTACTTTCCTCAGGTGCTTCCTCACCTGATTGGATAGCTGATGATTTTTGGCGTCAGACAACAGACTATGAGCTGCAGTGAAGGAGTTTAGAGACACAGGAAGACGCTTGTTTTGTCTCGTTTTAGTCCTCAGAGACACAAGACATTTGGATAATGAGGCCTCAGGTGAGACACACACACACACACACTCGGAGTCAGGTGTGAGTGTGTCCTGTGTGGTTCAGTCCCATGTTAACTCGTTACATCATGTCATTAACATCATTAAAACAAACAAGCTCTCAGCTGACTCTCCTGGTGCTCCTCGGCTGCCTTTAAAGGGGCGTTTCACCAGTTTTTAGACACACAGCAGCTCGTCTCCGCTGGCGACCAACAGCCCAGAAACAACCGAAACATGATTGTTCAAAGTGTGAGCGGTGATGTAATGGCAGGTGTGACATCACAGACCACGTAATGTTCATAATGATGCTAAACAGTGGATAAGGTCACCTGACATCTGCACTGCTCACAGCAGCCTGAGATCAATCCAATGTTTGATCAGTCATAATGATGATTAATCGATTAGTCGTTTAGTCCATAAATTGTCAGAAAATCGTGGATCAGTGTTTCCCAAAGTCTAAAATGACAAATCAGAGATCTTCAGTTACTGTCAGAGACACTAAAGACACGTTAACGAGCTGCGATCAGAGAACCTGGACTGTTCTCCTCAAAGTGATCAATCGATTATCAAAACAGCTAAAAAACTCTATGATGACGTCATCTGTTTGTTACATGACTGAACATCTGGCGTGTGTGTGTGTGTGTGTGTGTGTGTGTGTGTGTGTGTGTGTGTGTGTGTGTGTTACCTCTGTGTATTCAAAGTCAGACAGTGGTGCGATGCTCCTTATGTAGTCAATTCTGAACTGGTTGCCAGGGTTACCCAGCGGCACGGGCGGAGTCAGCGTGCTCATGGCTGACACAATGGTCTGAAACACACACACACACACACACACACTCTGATTGGCTGCTCTGGCTGTCAATCATCAACAGAAATCACAGCTGATGCAGCAGAAACATCTGATCATGTGACTAATCTGATCTGATTTAATGAATGTTATCTAATCCATCTATTCAAGTTTGTAGTGA